>NC_142935.1:12851780-12856780 GCF_046866305.1 Octopus bimaculoides | reverse complement strand
ATATACCTTCTCAAAAATCGGACAGTCTTTTTAGGTATAAGAAAATTAAAAATAAACAATATAACAAGAGAAATATAATGAAGGAGCCCTTAAGAGCGAAGAAAAAGTAAAATTTTATAAACAATATGAGTTTCAAATTTTAGCACATGGCCAGCAATTTCGGGGGAGAGGAAAGTCGATTACGTCGACCCCAGTACTCAACTGGTACTTATTTTATAGACTCCGAATGGATGAAAGGCAAAGCCGATGTGAGCGGAATTTCAGCTCAGAACGTAAGCATTTTATAGGGAGTGCTAGCGATTCTTCCGGCTCGCAGCCTTAAATTTATAAGTAATATTTGAAGTAAAGAGTGCTTCCCAATATAATATGGCAATCCTGGTTTAGGACGAATGTTGCTGTGTCGTATCGCCAGATCGTGTCGTATCGCCAGCTGGAGACGGTGTCTCCTGGGACTAAATTACAGCAGCAATCGCCCTAAACCAGGACTGCCATGTTATGTTGGCAAACAGTCTTCATTCCAAAGTACTGTTGTTGAATGTCTTTCGTTGTGAGATTTAAGAATAGTAATTTTCTAATATTTGGATTGGAATCATAGTCAAATAATGTGTTTAACTTAATATTAGGGATAATATAACCTAATAAAATAAACTATGGGTTGAAACCAATATTGTGTGTATTTGGGAAGAGTCGTAATTGAAGTCTATAATCGCACTCTCCGGTTATTTCTTGTCTATACTTTTCTCTTTCTTTCCGAAAAAGAGTTGATGTATGAAACGAGCAACTGCTTTGAAAAATGATCTGAAATACAAACAGCCAATAACTAGTGAGTCTATGGTTTATCAGTATATCTTTTCCCATATATAAGAATTTAAAGTAAACAATTGCAACGCAGCTGTTGCCCATACGAAACGCAAAATAAACACGTTTAACAAGAGCTGGAAGATGCAGCTGTAATTGTTAAACGAACACTATACATAAAGACAAAACAGGCAAGCATACTGTGGCAAGAAAGCAGCAACTAAATTGCCAAAAATAACATTCAAAATACCTTTAAAATTACACTGTGTGTTTAAAAACTATTAGAACATCGGGTAATGAAGTCCTAGATATATTATGACTGAAAAATAAGACACGAGATAATTACGATTGAGAAGATCTTGATCAAAAATCTGTTCAACGAGCAACTAAAGAACAACACCACCGAGCTAATACTTTCTTATGTAATCATCTCATAACATTGAATCCCATCAAAGTCAGTTTCTTTGTAAAATTCTATTCTGCTTTGATAACGATCAGCTTGGAAAACACACATACACAAACTCTCTCTCTCTTTCTCTCTCTGTCTGTATCTCTGTATCTCTTTCTCACCCCCCACCCCTCAGAATGCTTGCGTTCCACTCTGTCACTCCACGTCAATTCTTCTGAATGTCAATATTTCGCCCTTTCTTCCCAAGCCATTCAATCTCTCTTTCAGTCTTTCTCCCGTTCCATCGTTCTCTATCTCCTTCTCTCTCCCTCTTCTCCTACTCTCTCTCTCTCTCTCTCTCTTTTCTCTGTCTCTGTATGCCTGTGCTTCCATACTCTTATTCTGCATATCGATCTCTTTCACTTTATCTGACTTTAACTATTTATCTCTCTCTCTCTCTCCCAATCTCTCTCTCTCTCTCAATCTCTCTCTCTCTCTCAATCTCTCTCTCTCCCAATCTCTCTCTCTCTCTCAATCTCTCTCTCTCTCAATCTCTCTCTCTCTCAATCTCTCTCTCTCTCAAACTCTCTCTTAACTATTTATCTCTCTCTCTCTCTCTCAATCTCTCTCAATCTCTCTCTCTATCTCTCTCCCTCTCCCTCTCTCCATCTTTTGTTCTCCCCTGATAACTCTTAATCGCTGAAGTTGGTTTTCTCGATCTTACAACAAAATGTTTTACAAAAATTTTTAGTTTCTATTTCCAATTGTTTATAACATTGTTATGCAAGACTTGATATGATCAAATTAAATTCTAACTCATTCCACCGTTTGTCATTACGCTCTTCATGTTCTCGTTCGTTTTTATTATTAATATTATCAACATTTTCTTTAAGCGTGCGAAATTGAATTTATCACCTGTGAAATAGCAATTGCAGTTTGGTTTTTGCTCTTCGTAGCTTGTCTTGTACTTCGATCTATTTCGTTTTACTTTTCATATATATTTTACTTCTGATGTTTTTTTTCCTGTTATGTCATAACATTTAAATGCATCTTATCTGAAAATTGCAAGTGTGACCTCAACGGTAAGGTTCTCTTGGATGGAAGAGAAGAAAAATATTATTGTATTAACGCAACTGATTTCATTTCAAGGAACCAAGTTATGTTGAGTTTAAAGATAGTAACAATGGCGATATGTAAAAATAAACAAAAGCTGCCCTTTTTGCCGCTTTCCTACTCCTGCCACACACAAACAGACACACACACACAAGCGCGGATGTGTATATTATACATACATATGCACATACATATATAATTACGCACCTACCTATGCATATCTATGCGAAGGTGTCTGTGTGTACGAACGTACATGCTTGTTGCATTAACATCATGTTATTCAGCATCAACTTACACATCGACTTTAACGAACCAACAATATAGTCAATATACGGCCACACAACCTGCTAAAAGTAATACCAAAATTTCCCTCAATTCACACCCTACCGTTTTCCATACTGGGAGAACATAACGACTGGTGCAATGCAAAGAATCTTTAAACAGTTTCAATGATTACAGTTGGAATATTTTTGCTCGCTCAGCGCTCACCTAACGCAAGTAACTCTATTAGCAACAAGTCAACTGAAAAACAACTGCTATTATTATTATTATTATTATTATTATTATTATTATTATTAAGGCGGCGAGCTGGCAGAGTCGTTCGTACGCTGGACAAAATGCTTAGTAGTATTTTGCCCGTCGCTACGTTCTCAGTTCAAATTCCGCCGAGGTTGTCTTTGTCTTTTATTCTTTCAGGTTCGATAAATTAAGTACCAGTTGAATACTGTGGTCGATGTAATCGACTATCTCCCTCCCCCAAATATCAGGCCTTGTGCCTATAATAGAAAGTATTACTATTATTATTTTTATCATTATTATTACTATTATTACTACTAACATTATTATCATCATCATCATCATCATTATTATTGTTATTATTATTATTATTATTATTATGAATGCAGTGAGCTTGCAGAATCGTTAACACGTTGAACGAAATGCGTAGCGGTATTTCGCCCGTCGCTACGTTTCGAGTTCAGATTCCACTGAGGTCCACTTTGCCTTTCATCCTTTCGGGGTCGATTAAAGAAGTACCAACTACGCACTGGGTCGATGTAATCAACTTTATTTCTATCCCCTAAGCTGCCCTTGTAGCAAACATTTGAAATCATTATTGTTGTCTATATTAAATGCAGCGAACAGGTAGTATAGTTTGAGCGTCGGACAAAATGTTTAGCTGTATTTCTTCCAGATTTTAACGTTCTGAATTCAAATTCCACGAAGGTCAACTTTGCCATTTATCATTTTGGGTCGATAAAATCAAGTACCTGTAAAGTACTATGATCGATGTAAAGGGCTAACCCTGACACCCTAAAATTAAGAACCTATTGCCAAAATTTGGAATATTATAGTTGAAAGTGGCGGAATTGTAGATTTGTTCCAACTATTTGCATTCTGAGCTCAAAAATCTTCCTTTCTCTGTTTCTGCAGATTGAATTTAACCTGTTCAATATGAAAAATAAAAAACAAAGAAAGTGAATGTTATTAACATTTTACTATACACTTACTTTTCTGAAACAATCATGAACTGTTACAATAAGTGTTGAAGTTGATCCGATTAACGGAACAGCCTGCTCGTCACCTTAATGTGCAAGTTAATGTGATGCATTCCTACAGACGCGAGTAACTTAAACGTAATTCACAGGGTGATTCAGTATGCCATAGAAAATACAGCTACTTCTGAAAATACAGCAACTTCTCCTTTTTGCTAGTTAAGTAGGTTGGAGCAATATGAAGCAATGTGTCTTACTCAAGGACATAATGCGGTACCGTGTATCGAACTCATGACCTTATGATTATGAGCCAAATACCCAACCCACTAAGCCACGCGCCTTCATACTTATGAACTATAAACACACACAATGACTTCCTCCTATTGAAATGCATTTATCAGGTACCATTGCTACCCCCCCCCCCCCCACCACTTTGCCATATTGTTTTCTTCTTTAATATACATGGTGTAGTTAATAGGCGCTTAACTACTTCGCGCTGAAGAGACACACTTAAATCGAAACAGCGTTCTCTATATACGATTATAAAGGAATTTATAAATGAAACGAAATAAACGAAGTGAATTAAATAAAGCTGTAAAAATTGTAAAATATAATTCATATCATTAAAGTTCAATGAGGAAAACTAGCATAAAATTGACTCCTATTATGACAATTATTTCCAATGCGACAAAAAAGAAATACGAATCTATGAATAAATTACTGTATGATGTTTTAAGATTTTTTATTAATCAGTAATTGCTAAATAACAGAGAACCATCATCGATCATTTTTGCATGCAGACCTGCCTTTTAACATCTTGGACATTTGCAACTCAGGCATCGATTAATTAAATATATAAACAAGCTGACAATGATTTCAGCTATTGTGTGTCCGCAGAGACACATCTGTAGGTGATGAGAATAAAATTGTTGGTGTTAAAAACAGAAATGGAGTGATTATTCTTGGAGGGTGAAACAAACGCACATCACATACTCAGCATAACAAAACATGAGCTCATGACACACAGTAGAGGTAATCAATATATTTTAATTTTTAGGGCACGTGAGATCAGATAATCAATCAATATTGAGGTTTTGCATGGAATTTTGTTTTAAATGTATTAATATTTTGAAATATCTAGAAAAAAATCTAGAAAGATGTTCTGTGCCTTAATTCATCAATCTTACTCGTGCGTAACAGAATAATTA
>NC_142935.1:12829280-12846780 GCF_046866305.1 Octopus bimaculoides | reverse complement strand
TATATATATATATATATATATATATATATATATATATATATATATATATATATATATATATATATATATATATATATATATATATATATATATATACCCGCACACAGACATATATATGTCGATATATGATTATATGCTTAACTCCCATGACACAACAAAGTTTATACATACACTTATGTGTATAAATATGTGTGTGTGTGTGTGTGTGTGTGTGTGTGTGTGTGTGTGTGTGTGTGCGTGCGTGCGTGCGTACGTGTGTGTAATTGTACATGCACATATACACACATTTCCTAAATTAAAAACTTAATTAAGTAGAATGAACTAAAGATTTATCTTGGATTTTTCTCCTTTTCATCTCCAAAAGAATTACTAATAATATCCGCGAAACCAAATATATATACCAACAGACCAATTCTCGAAAACTAAACGAATATCCTTCATAAAAAAAAAGAACAAAACCAACAGCGTGAATGGAGAATATATGAAAAATCTATATAAAGATGTAAAAAAAGAACCAACTAAAAGGTAAAGAGAAAAATGTGAGACGATAAAATTAATTGCAAAAACTACAATTATCTGACAATCTATGTACTTTTATTTGGTTCTTTGCGGACTTGGTATATAGGTTAGATGTAATTGTCTTTATTAGTTCTAAAATAAATTTCCAAAGACAATGAGTAATTAACAAGAAAATGATAAAGAAGTAAAAAAAAAAAAAAGGGTAGAAAAATACCAAAAACTAAATGAAAAATCGAAACCTGAACAGAAATGATGAATAATTAAAAAATATCTTGCAGGTGGTTTCTGTCAATCTTTATAGATTAGAACGCAGCATGAATGAAAACTTCTGTTGACTGGAGACTGATATTATTTTCGATAAACGGTGAGTGTCGCTTCAGTGCAGTCACTGCGGCTGTCTTTTCGTTCGTACGATTATATGTTGTCATATAATCCGGATATAAGCCGTATTTGGATTTACTTATCATTCTTGAGGAATTACTTCTCCAGCTAATTCTATTTCAGTTTATTGGTATCTAAGGTGTTTGAAATAGTTAACCAGGTTCGTTTAACACCGAATGCTTTCTAGATAACTGCCTGTTTTTTTATTAATTCATTAATCGTTTTTAATAATCACTTTTAATAATCTCTTGTTACTCATGCACACACACACACACACACACACACAAATAAACCCACCTTATGCATCAGTGATTGTGGCTATCTGTTGTATCGCGGACAGCCACATCTCAAAAAATATAGTTAGTAGAGAACGGGCTTCCGAGAAAAGTCTGTTTCACCTCCCTTGTATGTGCTAAACCGGGTCTACACATGGGATATGGAAGTGCTCAAAATTAATACATAATCTTCGGAGAGTATTGTAGATGGCCGATTCAGATGAAGTAGGGTTGTTCTTGAAATGGTAGCTCAAGAGAAGGTGATAGGCACTGCAGCAAACATGTCACCGTCCGTAGATGTATCATGTCCAAATGCAGTCATGTCTGCTTTGGTGTTGTCATATACAAGTGATATGTCTGACAAAAATTATGATCTATAATAACAATGAAGTAACCCATGGGCAATCATGACCGAAAGGAGAAAAGTGGATAGACAGATAAATAGATAGATAGACAGATAGATAGATAGACAAACAGATAGACAGACAGACAGGTAGTTAGATAGATAGATGGATGATAGATAGATAGATAGATTGATAAATAGATAGACAAACAGATAGACAGACAGGTAGTTAGATAGATAGATAGATAGATAAATAGATAGATAGATAAATAGATAGATAGATAGATGATAGATAGATAGATAGATAGATAGATAGATAGACAAACAGATAGACAGCCAGGTAGTTAGATAAATAGATAGATAGATAGATAGATAGATAGATAGATAGATAGATAGATAGATAGATAGATAGATTTTTTTTTATTAGCCACACAGGGCTCAACAAAGATGGGACAAATACAATGAAGAGCTTTTCTTTTTGGGAGGGGAGATAGATAGATAGATAGATAGATAAAAAAAAAACAAAAAAAAAAACAGATAAATGGAAAGATATTTTGGCAGATGGAAAAGTTGATTAATAGTGGAAAGATGTGAAAGTAGAAAGATAGATAGATGGAAAAATAAAAAGTTAGACTAAAAGAAAAACTGATACAAAAACGGATGCAAAAATAGTTAGAAGGAACGATAGATAGATAGAGAGGCAAATAAACTCATTCTTTTTTCTTCCGACATGTTGAAAACTGCTCGTTTAGTAATATTCTCGTAAAGTATTGTTTCTCGTTATTTTTCGCAGGAAAATCAAGGGCGATTGCCTGCTGCTATGTTACACAGTTTTTTTCCCCTTCCAGCTATAATCAGTTCTTTGAATGAGTGATTGAGTGAGTGAGAGAGAGAGAGAGAGCGGAAGAGAGAGTGAGAGAAGAATCGATCCCTTACTCAACTAGTTTAGTATTTATAGACACAAAAACGATGAAAGTTAGGTTGGGTGGGTTTTCTACTCAGAGCGTTGAGATTTGCTATAACTGCCGCGAGGAATTATATTCGAAAAACCAAGCACACTTCATTGATAAGCATATGGAGAGAGAAGAGGGAAAAGGAGAGAAAAAGAGGGAGAGAGTAAGGGAGAGAGAAAGAGAAAGCGAGGAAGAGAGAGAGAGAGAGAAACACAGAGAAAAAAGAGAAGAGAGAAAGAGAGATACACACAGATATAGAGACAGAGAGGGAGAGGGAGGAAGAGAGAGAGAGAGAGGCAAAACACACACTGAGATGGGGACAGAGAGAGAGAGAAAGAGAAAGGAAGAGAGAGAGAAAGAGAAAGGAAGAGAGAGAGAGCCAGAAAAACAGAGAGAAAAAGGGAAGTGAGAGAAAGAGAGATACACACAGATAGAAACATAGAGGGAGAGGGAGGAAGAAAGAGAGAGAGAGAGAGACAGGCGAAGAGACACAGTGAGAGAGAGAAAGAGAGATCGAAAACGGAGACGTACACAGATAGAGAGAGTCAGAGAGAGAGAGAGAGAGAGAGAGAGAGAGAGAGAGAGACACACACACACACAGGCACAAAGAGAAAGAGTGAGACACACACACACACACACACATAGAGAGGCAGAAAGAGACGCAGAGGGAGAAAGAGAGAATGAGAGTGAGGGGGAGATAGAGAGATAGAGAGAGTCAGAGAGATACAGAGAGAGAGATATATATACAGAAAGAGGGAGACAGAAAGAAAATGAAAGCTTCATTGCAAATTATATTATATGAGCGAATCATAATTTTCATTATTTCCGATAAGAATTATATTCAATATATTAGTGTATACAATTGATTATGAAAGAATAAAAAAGAAAAAAAGAATAACAAAATGAAATCACTACCAAGTTTAATGTAAAATGTTAACAAACTAGTTGCGTACAAATATTGAGGGAAAAAATTAGCGAGACAACTCAAACGGCCATGTTTGTAATTTGCTCTGAATGAAATAAAACGACAAAAATTATCAGCATAATTATAGAACAAACATATGTTATGGTTGAACTAATGATAGAGCCTGCCTTTACGTAGCCCATTGACTCGCAAGAAATCACAACCTAATGACACTCAAATCAAGGATTATGGCTGTATGCTGGTAGTAAGTATCCGAGGGTTTTTAGGTGGTCACTCCGAAGAGAATAAATGGTTAGAAAACACTGCATTTCAGAACATGATTTCATAAACACTTAAAAACCTTCTACAAAGGCGCAGGCATGGCTGTGTGGTAAGGAGCTTCTTTAACAACCACGTGGTTCTAGGTTCAGTCCTACTGCATGGCACCTTGGGCAAGTATCTTCTACCTTAGCCTCGGGCCGACCAAAACGTTACGAGTGGATTTGGTAGGCGGAAACTGAAAGAAGCCGGTCATATACTCTTTTACTCTTTTACTTGTTTCAGTTATTTGACTGTGGCCGTGCTGGAGCACCGCCTTTAATCGAGCAAATCGATCCCAGGAATTATTCTATGTAAGCCTAGTACTTATTCTATCGGTCTCTTTTGCCGTACTGCTAAGTTACGGGAACGTAAGCACACCAGCATCGGTTGTCAAGCGATGTTGGAGGGACAAACGCAGACACACAAACACACACACACACACACACACACACACACACACATATATATATATATATATACATATATACGATAGTGGAGGCGCAATGGCCCAGTGGTTGGGGCAGCCGACTCGCGGTCATAGGATCGCGGTTTCGATTCTCAGACCGGGCGTTGTGAGTGTTTATTGAGCGAAAACACCTAAAGCCCCACGAGGCTCCGGCAGGGGATGGTCTTGAACCCTGCTGTACCCTTTCTCTCACTCTTTCTTCCTGTTTCTGTTGTGCCTGTATTTCAAAGGGCCAGCCTTGTCACACTCTGTGTCACGCTGTATCTCCCCCGAGAACTACGTTAAGGGTACACGTGTCTGTGGAGTGCTCAGCCACTTGCACGTTAATTTCACGAGCAGGCTGTTCCGTTGATCGGATCAACTGGACCCCTCGTCGTCGTAACCGACGGAGTGCCAACTCAGTATACAGTGAACGTTGGAGTGGTTTGTAATCTTAGAAGTGCTCGATAAGCGCAGAATTAGGGTTAATCAAAAGCGATATCATGTTGAGTAGATATGAAGACTAAGGCAGGCATAAAAAGAATTTCTAATTCAATTAAAATATCTCAGCAGATAACTACCATGTGACCATTAACGAAATTATATTTTATTAAAGCAAATTACCAACGTTGGTTCATTCGAATTATAGCAAAAATATACAAATAAATAAAATGAAATAAAATATAATGAAAATTTCATGAATTTTTTTAAAAGAATTATTTTAAAATATTTATCTCTGAAGACTATAATTATATTTGCGAACGAGTATATAAAAGAAGAGACGAGAATTACCAAGTGAAAAATTACACAAGCCTGTGAAATTGCTATTGAGACAACGACGGAAGAAGTTTAAATATGAATTTGCAACAAAATCTTGTTATAATTTGTTTAATATTTTTTTGTTTACATAAAGAAAATTTTGTTGATTAACACAAATTCACTTCATGACTAAAATTGTTTGTTTACCATAGTAAACAAACGTTCTTGTTAATATCGTTTAGCGATTGGCCAGTTTTAATTGAACATTTTGTTTTATTTCGGGACTGGTCAAGAATCCGCTGTCCCAGTGCAATCATAAACTGCATCTCAAAAGACGGGGCAGTCTTCAGTTTTCGCTGTTTTACTTATTGTTTATCGTTTACTTGTTTCAGTTATTGGCTGCGGCCATGCTGGGGCGATGCCTCGAAGAGTTATAGTGGAACAAATGGCACTCCTCCACAAACTCAGATCTTAATTCTTTAAAGCCTAGCGTTTTATTTTAGTGTTCTTTTCTGCCGAAACGCTGTTACGGAGAAGCAAATAAACAACGACCGGCTGTCAAACGGTGGCATGGAAGACAATACAGACTCAAAGACACAGATATAACACAGCACAGACACACACACGCTCACATACACACACACACACACGCACACACACACACACAAACATGCGCGCACACGCACACAAACACACGCTTACACATATATATGTACGATGGTCTTTAAGATTTTCGCCTTCCCGGGGTCGTAGTAGATGTCACCCACGCGTAGTGGAATTGAACCCAAAACCACATGATAAGGAAGCAGGCTTCTGATCCATACACTTACGCTTGCATCTATGACAATATCCAACTATGACCAACCTGTTTGATTAGAGTCTGGTCCAGTATGTATTGGTCAAATCTAATCATAGACAACACCGTAATAGACATGACAATCAAAGATCTCGACTCTTTCATTTAGGAAAGTATCCAGACAAGACCACTCCGTTGATCTTGGGTCTGGTTAAGAAGACGTCATCCAGAATCATTTATATACACATCTAAAACGAGACGCGATGAACAACAATCATGTCTATTTTATATATGAAAATTATGGTTTGAGAGACATTTAGCTGCTATTTCTAGTATTTCAAGCGACTACGAAAAGGCTTCTATGTAAATGCCACTTCAGAGTATTTTGAACTGAAGAGAAACGTGACTTGACAACTTAAACCATCCAGACAATCATTTAACTTTTACAGCTATTCTGAAGTCTTCCTTCTCAGCTCGAAATACTTCATTAGAAAGAAAATCGCCATATTTACATTTGAAATTGAAGTAATTCTTTCCTTGTGTAAATACATGGTAATTAACGATGGAAGCAAAGGTGATGCCAAACTATGTGAGATGAAAACTAATTCTCAAAAATGTTTATTAATATGTTGTATTTTTCTCTATTTGAATTCTGTGTATAAACAGCAAAGCTACATCGTTCTAATGTAACTGCGATTTATTATCGAGAATTATATTTTGTCCATTGACGATTAGAATTGAAAGTGACAAACAAACAGCTAAGTCACATCTCTGGAAACTTTGGCTAAGTACCAGGGAAACTAAATTACTCCAAACTTGGAAGACAGCCATTCTGAAGAAGCAACATCGAAGAGAAACATTTTGATCTTAATTAAAAAGTCATTCTTTGGAGAATATCACTCGCTTTGAACTTTTAGTTAACTCTCTACAAAATCTTTAGTATCGGAGGGTTTTAGTACACACACACTTCCACGCGCGTATTGTGTAAGCGTGTGGTCTGATGATTAGGGTATTGGACTCAACATCGTAAGAATGTGGTTTCGATTCTTGGACGGAGTACGTGTTGTATTCTTGAGCAAAATACTTCATTTCACGTTGCACCAGCACAACCAACCGGCAACTGTGAGTCTAGTCAAGGGGCGTAAATATATTCTTTTACTTGCTTCAGTCGTTTGAGTACCGCCATGCTGGAGCGCTGCTTTTTTTTTTCGAAGACATCGACCCCGGGACTTATTATTTTAAAACTAATACTTCTTCTATCGATCTCTTTTGCCGAGCAGCTAGTTTATGGGAACGTAAACACACCAGCATCTGTTGTCAGGCGATGATGGTACGGACAAACACAGTCACACGCAAATATATATATATGTATACAAGCTTCTTTCAGTTTCCGTCTACCAAATCTACTCACAAGGGTTTGGTTGGCCCGATGCTATAGTAGAAGACACTTGACCAAGGAGCCACGCAGTGGGACTGAACCCAGAACCATGTGGTTAGGAAGCAAACTTCTTACCACATAGCCACGCCTATATAAATATATACATGCATACGCACACACGCGCGCACACACACATTCACAGAAATATGTATGCCACGAAAACTTGGAAAAGGGCCTATATGAGTCCATAGGCCTCGAGTAGGATACTTCATCTCTTTTTAAGTGCGCAGGCGCGCACTCACTCACTCACTCACACTCGCACTCACTCACACTCGCACTCACTCACACTTGCACTCACTCACACACATGTATATTTACATACTCTCATATATATATATTATATATATATATATATATATATATATATATATATATATATATATATACTTCTAATATAAGGATAAAGTTTTTCAAACAAATGTTACCAGTGGCCGGCATATTAAAATGCATTTCAAGGTGAAAATTATAAAGAATTATAAACAAGAGCAAAAGAAAGAAAATTTTCTATGCCAATATGCTGAAAAATAGACCTTAGATCGTCTAACCACATACAGTATTTTTCACTATATATATGTACATATATGTGTGAATGTGTGAGTTTCTAGTAATATTAACAATAACCCTTGGATGAAATTTACACACACACACACATACAAACACATATATGTATGTATATGTATAAATCTGTGTGTGTGTCTTTGTGTCTGTGTTTGTCCCCCGCGACGGCTTGACAACCGATGTTGGTGTGTTTACCTTCACATAACTTAGCGGCTCGCTAACATTGATATATGAAACAAGTACCAGGATTTAAGAAAAAATAAGTCCTGGGTAGATTTGTTCGGGTGAATACCCTTCAAGGTGGTGCCTTAGCGTGGTTGCACTCAAATGATTGTAACCAAGTAAGATATTAAAGATGAGCAATATTACTCAACGTCTCAGGCTTTGAATATATTTGACGTTTGGGATTCGTGGTCTGATGGACGACATTAGTACGTGCTCTCTAATGAACGATATGCGTTTGTAATGAATGAATTGTGCGTGTATATGTGACTATATTGTTGATGTATCAGTGTTTGTGTGTATGTGCGTGTTAGTGCATGTATATGGTGGCTATTGTCACTGTATGACGTAGGTGTAGGCGCTTTACATTCGTCGTGATGTATGTGTTTAATCAATGTGACATGATGCCATTAAGAGCTTGTCGTAAATAGCATGCTTCAGTGTTGACAGTAGCACGAATGAAATAATCGAATATCCGTATAGTAATACAAACAAACACCCACGCGCGCACACACACACACACATACGCGCACACACAAATACACACATACACATATACTCGTATTCTCGTAGATAAACACGCACACACACGCACGCCCACACACACACGCACACACACATACACACACACACACACACACACACACACACACACACATATATATATGAATATATATATGTATATATATATATATATATATATATATATATATATACATATATATATATATATGTATATATAAGTATATATATTTATATATAAGTATATATATGTATATATATATGTATATATATATGTATATATATATATATATATATACATATATACACATATACATACATATGAATATATTCTTATATATGTATATGAATATATTCATATGTATGTATATATATATATATATATATATATATATATATATATATGTATATATACACATATGTATATACATCCGTATATATACATATACATATATAAATATATATATATATATATATATATATATATATATACGTACAACCATGTATGTATATAAATATATATATGAATATATGTATATATATATATATATATATATATATATATATATATATATATATATATATATGTGTGTGTGTGTGTGTGTCTGTGTGTGTGTGTGTATCAATATAAATATCTGTATATATGAATATGTGTGTATGTGTATGTATCCGGTTATGAATGACTACGCGTGTGATCAAAATGTCATTTCATATTAAAACAACTACCAGGTAAATTCGAAATTCCTCTACAACTTCGGTATTGTAGCGGTATTGAAGCAATAATGTAAAGGTCATCTCTTTATAACTTTGTGTCATTCACTACTTGAAATCAATCATTTTAAAAACACTTTACATAGCATTATTGAATAAGAAAGCCACAAAAAAAAACCAACAATAAATAAGTGATCCCGAAAACTCAGTTCGGTGATAAAGATAAATCTTGTTTTATTGTGGTTCATATCGGTTTTATTTCACTTTTCCTAAAGACAATATATGTTGAAGGCGACGACAGAGAAATGAAGAGAGAAAAGTGGGTAAGATACGGTGTTCGTACCCTTTTAGGTACAGAGCTTCTCTCAACACATTGTACGACAAACAAGCAGTAGCCCTAGGAGAATTTTGGTTACTAATATTATGAGGGATTTGTTTCGCTGTACAGTGTGGCTTTGACACTTTGGCAATTAGAACTCAGTGAAATATGTGTCCGGCTTAACAAAATCACCTCCCCAGAGACTATGTCTTGATACCAAATGACATAATCCTTAACTTAATCCACTCATCGATTCGTTTCATCTCCTTTTTCACAGCAAACACAAACTGGATGTGTCTATTTACCTCCAATATTAGAGAACAGTAGCCATATTTCATTTCACAACGGCTATCTCGGAAGAGTGCAGCGTTACATAATCGTACTGTTGTTACCTAACATTCATTTGAACCCTTATAAAAACTGACTCGTCCCACACGCGATAGCAGTCGTTCGACATAGGCCCACAGGTCGGAAATGGTTGGACACTGTACGAGTGCGTGCAGAACGGTTTCGTCGCTCTGCCCGCATCTCGGGCAGGTCGGACCCGTGTTTCTCGAGCCATGCCTGTAGAGCTTATCCCAAAGGGTAGCGCTTCTCGATAACACTGCTAGACCGGGGATCTCTGGAAGTTGTCCATAGGCCCCGACCCGAAAGTCGTCTTGAACAGGCGGGTCACGTATTCCTCGTCGACGCCCAGATTCGCTTCGAGATCGTCGTCGTACCTGCCCTCCACTAATCCGCTATAGAATGCGTTAGTTGTGATGCAGTCGCTCAAGGTTGACCCGGGGTGTTGGAGTTGCCGGAGAGCAACGTGACACTCGCGGTGCCATTCGCCCTTACTCGGCCTCTTCTTGATCCACGACTTCAGTTCGGTCATGGAGATGAGCTGCGGGAAAGCGCGCCTCACAAACGGTTACCACACCTGTTCACCGTCGTCTACGTAGAGCCGGAGATTTCGCACTCTCAGCGCGTATCTGCGCATCATCAACCACGGCCTGCCCAACTCTCCTTTTAATGGGTGCTGGCAGCAAACGGATCGCCTGACCATCGCAACGCAACTTATGAATAAGAGAATAGGATACATAGATAAATAGCTAGATAGTCATTTAAGGTAAGAATGGAGAGGAAGGTTTTGTCTCGTGAAAGTTTCAAAAAACGGTGGGTGAATGTAGCAAAGATGGTGCGTGCGCGACGAAACCACTTTGAGCATGATCCGGTAAATCGAAAAGAGAGCGAGAGAGCACTTAGCTTTCATGTATTTATTCCCTCCATGCCTGAGGTTACCATGGTTTTTTCGTAGGCTTTTCTTTCCACGGTTAAACCTAATCTTACTTTTTACATTTTTAAAACTCTTCTGTGATACACAATCACTTTTGATTTTTTTTTCCGATCGATTTTGATCGGAATTTTACTTTTTTTCTTATTTTTCACTTTTTTTTTTTCATTTTCGAAAAGAAAAGCTCTACATTTCTATTTGTCCCCTCTGTGTTCAGCCTGAGTGACCAATAAAGAAAGTTATTTACTTACCTACCCACTAACCTAATGTGTTTATCTGTCTGTCTGTCTGTCTGTCTGTCTGTCTGTCTGTGCATATATGTATGTATGTATGTATGTATCTATCTATCTATCTATTAACGTATCTATATCTCTACCTGCCTGCCTACCAACCTAATCACTAATATAGAAGTGTGCTTATCTATCTATTTATCTATCTATATATTTATCTATCTATATATTTATCTATCTATATATTTATCTATCTGCCTGTCTGTTTCTCTGTCTGTTTGGCTGTCTGTCTGTCTTTTTGTCTGTCTATGTATGTATGTATCTATCTATTTAACGTATCTATCTATCTACCTACCTACCTGCCTACATAATCACGAATCTAGAAATATGCTTATCTATCCATCTATCTGTCTGTCTGTCTGTTTGGCTGTCTGTCTGTTTGTCTGTCTGTCTATGTATGTATGTATCTATCTATCTACCTGCCTACCTACCTAATCACTGTTCTATAAATGTGCTTAGCTATCTACTTATCTATATCTATCTATCTATCTATCTATCTAGGGAAAAAAAATAAAACAAACAGGCAAAAGAGAGTCACTTACTGTTATAGTTTCTTCAATGACAATATTGACCAAGGTTACCGTGGTCTTTTCCGTAGGCTTTTCTATCCACGGCTAAACCTAAACTGTCCTCCCCTCTTTTTACACGAGAACATTACTGTGTGATACACGATCCCTATTGATCGTTTTTTTTTTGTTTTTTTAATTTTTTTTCCTTCTCAATCCCTTTTGATCGAACTCCCCCCTTTTTCCCTTCCTACGATCCCTTTTGATCGACACACCCTTTTTTTCTCTCTCTCTTTCCTTCCCCCTCCCCAAAAGAAAAGCTCTACATTGTATTTGTCCCATCTTTGTTGAGCCCTGTGTCTAATAAAAGAAATGTGTCTATCTATCTATCTATCTATCTATCTATCTATCTATCTATCCATCTATCTATCTATCTATCTAGCTAGCTAGCTAGCTGTCTGTTTGTCTGTTTGTCTGCTTGGCTGTCTGTCTGTTAGTCTGTCTATGTATGTATTATCTATCTATCTATTGACGTATCTATCTACTTACCTACTTACCTACTTAATCACTAATCTAGAAATGTGCTTATCTATCTATCTATCTATCTATCTATCTATCTATCTATCTATCTATCTACTTAAACATGCATAATATCAAAGAACATTTTTGGAGAGAAATATATTCTGAATTCATTATTTAAGTCGATTGCATCAATGACTAGTATATTTCTCGCTAAAACTTGTGAGATAAAAATTTGGGAATTTACATTTATTATTTCATGTGGGAGGCATTTTTTCCATTTCTTAATCTTTGAAAAGTCTTTGAGCAAGCTGGTTCTTTGATTTATAGGTGACGTTTGTTGGAAAATAGAAGTAAAAAAAAACAACAAAGACAAAACAGAATTGGAAGGTGCAAAAGGAAACTTTCACGTGCTGTATAAATGAATGTTAATGTAATAACATACGTACGTTCATAAAATTCTTATGCAGTATTTACAAACATACACATATATGCGTTCTCTCTCTCTCTCTCTCTCTCTCTCTCTCTCTCTCTCTCTCTCTCTATCTCTCTCTCTCTCTCCCTCTCTCTCTCTCTCTCTATATATATATATCTATCTATGATATATATGAACTTACGTAAAGTTTTTTCTCAGTTTCTCTCCGTTTTTCTTCCTCTTAATCCTTTCTGTCGAAGAGCATACGCTCGAAATGTGAAAGAGTTTTTCATTCTTTCTGAGCATTAAACCAATACTCCTGCTTGTTATTCCTTCACCTGTCTGGGTCTTTCTTTCTCTAAATTTGAACAATATATATATATACTGCAATATTAAGTGTATTTAGTATTATATCATCAGATATAATTTAGGCGGCCAGCTGCCAAAATCATTAGCATGCCGGGTGAAATACTTTGCGGTATTAAATTCGTCTTCACGTTTTGAGATCAAATTGCGTCGAGGTCAACTTTGCCTTTCATCCTTTCGGGTCGATAAAATACGTACCAGTTGAACTCTGGGGTTGGTGTAATCGACTGAACCCCACTTCTCCCAGGCTGCCCTTCTGGCAAAAATTAAAAATAATTATCATTATTATTAGCACGAGATTGCGAATGTTTGTTAAACACGTTAAATTTTGGAATAAAATATCTGACGTTATTTGTTTGGGATCTTTAATTCCGTGTCCAATTTCCATCAAAGTATATTCATTTGCTATCCCCTAGGGGGTTAAAAAAATTAAATAGCAGTGAAACACCGGGATCGATGGCATCGGTTAATCCCTACCTTTCAAAATTTCTGGTCATGTTGGTAGATTAGAAATCATTTAATATGAAGAGATTGTAGAGTCCTTAGAATGTCGGAAAAAATGCTTTGCTGTATTTGATCCGAGTCTTCATATTCTGAATTCAAGTCACACCAGGGCCGATACACAAAACTACCAGTCAAGTGGTGGGATTGATGGCATTTGACTAGTTCCCTCCATTTCAAAACAGCTGGTTCTGGGCCTAAATCAGAGATACTCAGTCATAGGGATGCATCGAGGTAGATGGATTACCGGAATCGTTGTAACGTCAGATAAAATTTTCCGCCGTGTTTGTTCGCTGTTTTTTCACGTTCTGCGTTGAAATACTTCAGTAGCCCACCTTGTCATTAATCTCACTGGTGTCGATAAATAAGGTGCCAATGAAGTACCGTGGAGGCGCAATGGCCCAGTGGTTACGGCAGCGGACTCGCGGTCATAGGATCGCGGTTTCGATTCCCAGACCGGGCGTTGTGAGTGTTTATTGAGCGAAAACACCTAAAGCTCCACGAGGCTCCGGTAGGGGATGATGGTGAACCCTGCTGTACTCTTCCATCACAACTTTCTCTCACTCTAACTTCCTGTTTCTGTTGTGTCTGTAATTCAAAGAGTCAGCCTTGTCACACTGTGTCACGCTGAATATCCCCGAGAACTACGTTAAGGGGTACACGTGTCTGTGGAGTGCTCAGCCACTTGCACGTTAATTTCACGAGCAGGCTGTTCCATTGATCGGATCAACTGGAACCCTCGACGTCGTAAGCGACGGAGTGCCAACAACAATGAAGTATCTGAAAGAATGGTATTGACAAACCCAGTCCCTAAATTATCAGCAGACAGTGAGCACCTCTTAAAAACAATTGCTATTCATAGCAAGAGAGTAATATATAGGAGATTCGTTGCGCTTCTACCAAAGATTATTTTTGCAACGAAACGTCTTGAGCCAGTGTTATATATAACATATAAGAACATTGACCAGCGATCGACGAGCAAAAACGTTAGACATCTGAACAAGACGATTTGTGTATAGGTCTGTATATACGCTATTTTAGATTTGATGGTAATTGAAAAAAAAAAAAAACGGGGTGTAAATTACACACAGGGTGAAACTAAATCTAAAACTATAAAGGGAAAACATTTAATACAGAGACTTAACATCACTTAGTGATACGGCTTACGAAGGGAAAGCATTTTATACCGAAATTTAAGACGAAATTATGGGTGCAGTTTATACATGATTGCAACTAACACACAAGTAAATGCTGTAGATCATCCATCATTATTCTTAGTAAAAATTCGGTGGAGGCAAACGTGTTCCAATTTATGATATATAGAGCGATAAAATATCTCTTAGAATTCAACTGAGTTTGATAGAATTGATCATGTCTCGTTCCCAAAACATGTGAGCTTTGGGCCAAAGTTAAGGAAAAAAAATCTAATATATATTGGTGGTAGATTACAAACGTACGTTTATAGAAACGTGAGAGGCGTCTTGATTGTAGACAACATGATTATCAAAACGATTAGAACTTGGAATTTAGCGACCAAATAGACAATTTGCCGCAAACAATGGAACTAAATGTCGATATTTTTATGTATCTCTAGTTATAAAGCGGCAATAAAACCTACCTCCATCTAATTTCCGAAAGAGAATGTTGTCTGTGGAGTCTTAAAAATGCAGACATATGGAAAACGATGGCGGCGAGGGAAGATTAGAGGCAAATGTTTAATGATTACAGTGATATCAGGCCAATACAAAGTAATTAGAAGCGAGAAAATGGTAGAAATACATTCGATCGCTTAAGGTATTATAATACACACACACACACACACACACACACACACACACACACACACACACACACACACGTATATGAATGTGAACATATATATATGAATATCTATCTATCTATCTATCTATATATATATAAAGAGGGAGAGAATGGGATTGAGAGAGAGTTATATTCAAATCAATATTAGCATGCATAATTATACACGCGTATTCAAACGTATACACGCATACATACATACATACATACATACATACATACACACTCACACACACACACACACACACACACACACACACACACACACACACACACACACATATATATATATATCCTTTATCGGTAAAACTATTTATCATTATAAATATACAGGGATTAGCAATTGAGTTGCTTCTCCAACATACTGAAAATTTAGAAATAGCAGTCAAAGAACTACTGATTCCAAACTACAAATTTTTCTCTAAAGTGGATGGCGATATTTATGGCACACATAGAACAAAAACCGGAGGGAAAAGCATAAACAAACCAAGCCTTTAGTTAATTGGATACGAATCGTTTCATGGTTAAGTGAATGGAAATTTCACTATTCCAATCTTCAGCCTCAATATTCTGATAAATTTGAAAGTGTCTCTAAAAAAAATTCACGGTAATTTTTGGCCATGTTCTATGTGTGCCATAAATATCGTCATCCACTTTAGAGAAAAATTTGTAGTTTGGAATCAGTAGTTCTTTGACTGCTATTTCTAAATTTTCAGTATGTTGGAGAAGCAACTCAATTGCTAATCCCTGTATATTTATGATGATAAATAGTTTTACCGATAAAGGTTTTTTTCATACTGAACTACTTGGCAGAATTGTTAATTATTAATTCTATTATTAATTGACGATTCTCTGCCCTTATTCTTGTATATTTTATATTTGATATCTCTAAGTTAGATGGCTAAACCGTAATCCCTTCCACACGGGACTTTTTTCATACGGGACTATTTGTGACGCACATGGAATAGATTTCTTTGAGGTGAGGTGCCTGAACTCGCTAGCCGATGAATTCGTAAGTGCCTTTCTTATCGTTAATTTTTGGTGTCGCATGGCCAAAAATTACCGTGAATTTTTTTTAGAGACACTTTCAAATTTATCAGAATATTGAGGCTGAAGATTGGAATAGTGAAATTTCCATTCACTTAACCATGAAACGATTCGTATCCAATTAACTAAAGGCTTGGTTTGTTTACGCTTTTCCCTCCGGTTTTTTGTTCTATGTGTGCCATAAATATCGCCATCCACTTTAGAGAAAAATTTGTAGTTTGGAATCAGTAGTTCTTTGACTGCTATTTCTAAATTTTCAGTATGTTGGAGAAGCAACTCAATTGCTAATCCCTGTATATTTATAATGATAAATAGTTTTACCGATAAAGGTTTTTTTCATACTGAACTACTTGGCAGAATTGTTAATTATTAATTCTATTATTAATTGACGATTCTCTGCCCTTATTCTTGTATATTTTATATTTGATATCTCTAAGTTAGATGGCTAAACCGTAATCCCTTCCACACGGGACTTCTTTTCATACGGGACTATTTGTGACGCACATGGAATAGATTTCTTTGAGGTGATGTGCCTGAACTCGCTAGCCGATGAATTCGTAAGTGCCTTTCTTATCGTTGATTTTTGGTGTCGCATGGCCAAAAATTACCGTGAATTTTTTTTAGAGACACTTTCAAATTTATCAGAATATTGAGGCTGAAGATTGGAATAGTGAAATTTCCATTCACTTAACCATGAAACGATTCGTATCCAATTAACTAAAGGCTTGGTTTGTTTACGCTTTTCCCTCCGGTTTTTTGTTCTATGTTTGCCATAAATATCGCCATCCACTTTAGAGAAAAATTTGTAGTTTGGAATCAGTAGTTCTTTGACTGCTATTTCTAAATTTTCAGTATGTTGGAGAAGCAACTCAATTGCTAATCCCTGTATATTTTGTATATATATATATAGGAAATGTGTCAAGGCTGACAGTAAGCGGTGCTACTTGCTAAGGCTAAATAGTAGTAGTATTATTCCTTTCATGGGACTGTCGCATTAAGTTGACGGCATACAACTGCTTTATCGTATCACTTCTGCATAAATTTCTCTGAGAGATTTAGAAATGTATCATGTCTGTATATATATATAGATATTTGTACACTTAGTTCCAATGTTAATAATACACGCACCTAATATATATATATATATATATATATATATATATATATATATATATATATATATATATATATATATATACGCACACACACACAGACGCATGCACATACAACACACAAAACACACATAGAACATATACATACACGCACACAGATAGTTCAAACTGCCAGTGAAACACC
>NC_142935.1:12809280-12826780 GCF_046866305.1 Octopus bimaculoides | reverse complement strand
ATATATACTTATATCTCTATCTATCTATCTGTCTATCTGTCTATCTCTCTATTTATCTATCTCTATGTATATATATATATATATATATATATATATATATATATATATATATGTATATATATATATATATATATATATATATATATATGTATATATATATATATATATATATATATATATATATATATATATATATATAGAGAGAGAGAGAGAGAGAGAGAGAGAGAGAGAGGGGGGGGGAGTTCTACAGGAAACACGTATGGAATACGCACCAGATATAAGTACGAATGTCACTTTAATCGAGACAAACACTTCAAGGCTGTGTCAAGCATGGACGCAGTCTAATGACTGAGACCAGCAAAAGAGTTATACAACTACACATGTATATATATATATATATATATATATATATATATATATATATATATATATATATATATATATATATATATATAAATAAGTGTATACATATATATACATATATATATATGAACACACTTGTCTTTGTCTTTCGTTTGTCGTAAATTACAACTATATATATATATATATATATATATATATATATATATACATACACACACATACAGACACGCACACGCACACACACACACACACACACACACACACACACACACACACACACACACACACATATATATATATATATATATATATTCCGGGTGTTGTGAGTGTTTATTGAGCGAAAACAACTAAAGCTCCACAGGGCTCCGGCTGGAGGGATGGTGGCGAACCCTGACTTACTCTCACTCTGTCTTTTTGGTTCTGCTGTACCTGTATTTCAAAGGGCCAGCCTTGTCACACTGTGTCACGCTGAATCTCCCCGAAAACTACGTTAAGGGTACACGTGTCTGTGGGGTGCTCAGTCACTTGCACGTTAATTTCACGCAGAAGCTGTTCCGTTGATCGGATCAACTGAAAACCTTGTCGTCGTAACCGACGGAGTACCACGTGGTATATATATATATATATATATATATATATATATATATATATATATATATTGCGTGTGAGTATTGGTTTACGCCTGAATGTGCGACTGTACATATCATCAACTGCAGAGTAAAACATATTATAGCGAGCGGAGGTTTGTTTGATGTTTGAACAGAAACTTGTATTGGAATTAAGATTTCCGGAACTTAATTGGAGAATTTCAAGAATCACAAAGTTAACAGCGATTGCTATGATTATGGCAAGGTATCAGATAGGTAAAAGCAAGAACTTTGCTGAGGGCAACGAATATATCATTCTCAATCAGAGATAAAACGAAATAGGCGGTACGAAGGTGTGATAGTTGCTATTGCCACAGGACTGGCGTGATAGCTTCGTAGATAAAAGAAGGGCCTGATAATGGAAAACTCTGGTCAGCATAGTGTTGGGATTATCTCTGTTAGTACTGATGATGTTTGACACACTTGAAGCAACGGTATCTGATGAAGACTGCGAAAATAATTTTATACATAGAATACATATATGAGTCGGTATCTGAGATACACGGACACACATACACAAGCGGACAAACACACACACACACACATACACACAAACAGACACGCAAAGAAACATGGACAAACGAATACACGCACGGACAAATACACATACACACACACGGACAAGCACATTCGCATACAGGGACAAATATACACACAGACAGATTTTATATCAAATGTTTCTTTATTAAGGAAAGCATTTAAATGTAGAGTTGTGCATGCACATAGAGTAACAGACATAATAGACAGTGATAAAATGAAATAATACATTCCGCTAGACATATGATCATTAATAATACTGTGAAGTATAAATATATCCAGTTGTAATAACTGGTTTGTTATACCGACATGGCTGAGAGCAGTCATAAATATGCGCAGGAGTGACTGTATGGTAAGTAGCTTGCTAAACAATCACATAGTTCCGGGATTCAGTCCCACTGCATGGCAGCTTGGGCAAGTGTCATCTATTATAGCCTCGGGCCGACCAAAGCCTTGTGAGTGGATTTGGTAGACGGAAACTGAAAGAAGCCCGTCGTATATATATATATATATAACAAAACTGTCCGATGAACGGGAACGTGAAACTCAGAGTAACGGTTTTTTTGTTATATTTCTGCTGCTTTTAAATAAAGTATATATATATATATATATATATATATATATATATATATATATATATATATATATATATATATGTATGTATGTGTGTATGTATATGTTTGTGTATCTGTGTTTGTCCCTCCAGCATCGCTTGACAACCGATGCTGGTGTGTTTACGTCCCCTAAACCTAGCAGTTCGACAAAAGAGACCGATAGAATAAGTACAAGGCTTACAAAGAATAAGTCCGGGGTCGATTTGCTCGACTAAAAGCGGTGCTCCATCATGGCCACAGTCAAATGATTGAAACAAGTAAAAGAGTAATAGAGTATATCTTTTGTCTTTTTTTTTCTCTTTTTTCCCTTTTTGTTAATCAGTTTTATAGTCATTAAATTCCAAACATTTCCTTATTTTTCCTTTTTTTTACCATTTTATGTACGGTATTAGGTCCTTATACTCTATCACTGGCGGCAAGTCATCGAACTCCACGCGTACCACCTCAACAACCCCCGCTTGGTTGACGCATTTGTTCAGCACTGTATAAACATCTAAAATATTGGCTTCATCCATTTATCGTATAAGGGAGGAAATCATATTTAAAATATTTACTCAAATTGTATATTAATTTTCTCTTCTTTGTCTCTAAGCCAAAGACCGCTGTCCACTTCGTGCATTAAGTGTCCTCTCATCTATATCTCCCAGATCGTCCACACAAGACCGCTGTCCACTATTAAGGTAATTTCTTGATTTGACTTATTTCTCATTGTGGTCCCTACCTCACACAAAGATAATTTCTTTTGATATGAAGGACAAGCATATTTGACGAACGTGTGATAGATAATACCCCGAGCAGAAAGTAAATAAAAAATTAAATTCTCACAATTGAAAAAAAAAAAAAAAGGGTGGTAAAAAAAGGGAGAAAAATAGCTTGTTGCTGTTGTCATTTTCTTTTGTGTGGGTTCCTGTGATAATTTCAGTATTTAAATACAATACAGCGTGCATTCAGTAGAGAAAGCGTAAAAGAATTTACTTTTTAACAGCATACAATATAAAAGAATAGAAGAAAAATAAAAGCGAGAAAGGAGAAGGTGAAATAAAGCGAAACAGCTACTTTAACAATAAAACCTAACCCATTTACGAAAAGGTATCCGATGGACAGTATTGTAGATATAACTATAAAACTGACCACCAAGTTGACCTTTTCTAATATTTGATTTCAATAGATCTTCTTCTCAAAAGCTAAGCTCACCGCTTCCTTATGTCTTGACAGGTCATTCCTTAACGATGATTGATTAGGTCACATTGCCTTCAGCCAATGGTTCAAAAAACTTATCCAACGCTTTTGTCTGTCTGTCTGTCTGCCTGTTGTCTGTCTGTCTGTCTGCCTGTTGTCTGTCTGTCTGCCTGTTGTCTGTCTGCCTGTTGTCTGTCTACGTTTCTCTTTCACTCCTACTTTCTGCTTTTCTGCTTCTGTCTTAGTGTCTCTCTCTTCTTCCTCCCTCTCTCTCTGGGTTTCTGTCTTACTGTGGGCGCATGAATCTCACGGCCTGTCAATCTCTTCTGTCTTCATTCCACCTCTCTCCTCCTCTCTCTCTGACGCACGGATATATACATTGGCATGTATACAATAAAAACACTTTCTCTCTCTTTTTCTCACTCCATTCCTCGTTATCTATCTATTTATCTATCTATCTATCTATCTATCTATCTATCTATCTATCTATCTATCTATCTATCTATTTTCATCTATGAGTGTGTGTGTGTGTGTACGTATAGTTTGTGTTAGCGCGGGAATTTTCATGAAGTCATACTATTTGCTAGAAATAGCAGTCAAATCTCGCTTAAATCTATTGCCATAAAAATATAGATGTACATATTCAGTAACGTAGTCCTAGATACACCTTTCAAGAAATAAGCGTTCGATCATAATTCTACAAAAAGAAATTTAAACCAGTGATAAACAAGAATGAGAAAAGGAACAAAAATATCACCATTAGCAATAACAAGAACAACGTATGGATATGACTTCATATATATATATATATATATATATATATATATATATATATATATATATATATATATATATATATATATATATAATATATATTGTTGAATGTATTGGCATGAACAGATTCTAGGTGACTACAAATTCCTGGCTGCTGGATTTCTTCAATTCCGTCACGTGTCATCGAGCTGAAGCCCGAACCAATGGCATGCAACGATCTTATCAAAGTTGGTCATTTAAAATGGTAGACATTTTATTATTCTCATATTATTTTACGCAGGCGATATTATACTTCAGGTCACAAATGAGCGAGTGTATATAATGAAATTCACTTTATCGTAGAAAATGCAATAAAGTTTAGAGGTTTTTCCAAAGAAACCTATTCTGAGCATAATATACTAAACATAACGGTAAGGCTATAATAAAGAACCACGAATAATCCTGAAGCAATCTTCCCAGTTCAGTGAAGTTAAAAGATTAACATCCACTGTGCACTGTAGGTAAATAAAATGTGGGCGGATTTGACGAGATATTAGAGAAATATTACCGAAATTCAGGCATAGGAAAGAGTCGATGGATTTGTTTAATCACGAAATTAAATGGCTGCGTGGTGAACAAACCAATGAAGGATTTGATTAAAATGTTTAAGGAATTAGGGTTTATAACCAACATAAATATCTATCCTCCGTTATTGCATATAATCTGAAAAAAAAAATTATAATAGTAAACGTGGCTGTATGGTAAGAACCCGGAACCACAAGGTTCCGGGTTCAGTCCCACTGCGTGGCACTTTGGCGAGTGTCTTCTTCTATAGCCTCGGGCTGACCCAAAGCCTTGTGAGTGGAGTTGACAGACGGAAACTGAAAGAAGCCCGTCGTATATATAACATGATGGGTATATTGGCCTTCGTATATATTTCCTCAGTTTCACTTTGATGTCATGCACTGCTCTCTCACTCAATAATAATAATAATAATAATAATAATAATAATAATAATAATAATAATAATAACAACAACAACAACAACACAACACACAATAATAATAATAATAATAATAATAATAATAATAATAATAATAATAATAATAATAATAACTACGTAAAAATCACAGGACACACTTACGGATACGAAAACACATATCACAAACGAAGCAAAACCAAAACTTTTTTTCTTTCTTCTTTGTTTATTTTCATTTTGTGAACAAATACAGACAGTGAACCATTCATAAGTTTAAAACGCCACACACACACAAAAATACACTATGCCTGGAGATAAATCTATCAACAAAAAAAATACAGATGAATACCGATCTGCTAGCCTTAAAAAACTACGCTACGAGCAATGTTACATGCTGAGAACTCGGTGACGGTGTTGTCTCAAAAAACTGACCCTAACAGACAAATCCGTCCCCGAATGTCAACGCCAAAGCTCGTCATGCCTCAATGATAACAAGGCAGATCACAAACCAGAGTGGTTATCGACCGAATCACAAAGGGCCACTCACTCGAAATAGATCTGCTAGCCTTAAGAAGCTACGTCACGAAAGCTCGGAGACGGTGTTGTCTCAAAAAACTTACCCTAAACAGACAGATCCGTCCCCTAGCGTCAACGTCGAAGCTTGTTATGCCTCACTGTTAATAAAACAAAATATAAACCGCAATGGTCATAGACCGGATTATAAAGGACCACTTACTCGGATAATGAACCAGATCCGAGACGAGAAATCTGCTACTGGTTCAAATCTTCCCGACACACAGGAGCTGGAAGTACCCCACAACCGGAATATTCCAACAGATGGCCATCCATGCTCGTCATCAAATAACCAAAAGATAAAGAATGAAAAATGGTCTAGGGAAGATAATAAAGAAGTTCTTAGAGCCTTCTACCGTGCCATATATTTCCCTACAGATAAATCTAATACTGTACAAACCTACTTAAACTGGAGACAGAAACACCTTGCAGTAAGACCCTACATAGACAGTAATAAACTTGCCAACGTCAGAAGAAACATTATAAAAAAAAAATTACTAACTGAAATAGAGATTGACCAAATTAAGCAAGCAGTAAAGGATAAAAAGAATGAAACTGCAGCTAAAGAAGATACTACAGAGGAAATAATTATAAACCAGCCCAAGGCTGATGAAAATACAGTAATAATTGAAAGAGTTAAGGTAACTGATAGGCAAAATAAAATACTCTCTGAACCAACCATAAACACTAAGGCAGGGGAAAATCAAATAGATGAAGGAAGTCATACAGAAATCGACGCAACAGAACTACATGATCTAAAAAATCAAATCATGATTGAATGGCTGAAAATTAAAGAAACTAGTATGAATGAACGCGACACTCTCCCCAAAATTCGCAATTCTAACCAAAACCTGAAAATAATTGGTAAAATCCGCCTTGCACTTAAGGATATAATTTCAGCTAATGATGTTGATATTACAGATCTCAACCACCTGTACTATGCAATCCGCAAGAATCTCAACGATTCTATGTGGTGAAAAGATTAGAAAAAGACAACACTCCCACAAAAAGCCTTCTTGGCAAGAACGCATTCAACACCAAATTAAGCTGCTTAGATCTGACATAGAATGTTTGAAAAACCTTAAATTTGACAAGAGTATCAAACCTACAAAGACCCAAAAACTAAAGAAAAAATATAACATGAAAACCATAGTTGACATTGATGCCACCATAGAAACCATCAAGCAAAAGGTATGTGCTAAAGCTGCCCGCATAGCAAGGTATGAAAAGCGTGTTAAATTCTTCCGAGATAATAACATGTTCAAAAATAACCCCAAAAATTTCTACAGGAAGATAGGGAAAACACCAGTAACAATAAAGTCTGTCCCATCAAAAGAAGAAGTGCAAGAATTTTGGAATGAAATCTGGGCAGAAGATAAAACACACAATGAAAAGGCCCCTTGGATTGATAGAATAGCTACAGACCTAGACTCCTTAGAGGAGCAAAAGTGGGAGGGGGTCAGGGTAGAAGATATAAGATCTGCTCTCAGGAGGTCAAGCAAATGGAAGTCTCCAGGAAAGGATAAAATTCCTAACTTCTGGTTGAATGCCTTCCCAGAAAGCCATGAACTGCTAACAAAACTTTACAACGATGTTTTGCAAAATCCTAGTTTGATGCCCTCTTGGCTAGTTAATGGTTTAACATTCCTGCTTCCAAAAAATGAGGAAACAAACGAACCAAAAAATTATCGCCCCATAACCTGCTTAACAACAATGTATAAGACGCTAACATCTGTCCTAACCGAGTACACCTATAGTTTTTTAATAGAAAGTAGCATATTCCCTAATGAGCAAAAGGGATGTAAACGTGGATCTTATGGTTGTAAAGATCAGCTACTCATCAATAAGATGATCTTAGAAGATTGTCACAAGCGACACAAAAACTTGTCAATAGCCTGGATAGACTATAAAAAGGCCTTTGATAGCCTACCACATAGCTGGATTAGGAAATGTCTGGAAATGTATAAAATAGCTCCTACTCTGCGAAACTTTTTATCTGTAAGTATGAGATCATGGAGAACCACACTGATGTTGAACAATGACAATGAATCTCTAAATGCTGGAGATGTAAGAATTTCATGTGGCATTTTCCAGGGTGACTCACTATCACCACTCCTCTTCTGTCTAGCCCTAATACCGCTCTCAAAATTGCTCAATGATGCACAGTATGGTTATAAAATATTTGATAAAAATATAAATCATCTCATTTACATGGATGATTTAAAGCTCTTTGCAAAAAATGACCAACAACTCAAAGGCCTACTAGCGATTGTTAAACAATTCAGTGATGACATCAGGATGCAATTTGGCCTTGATAAATGTGCAAAAGCTATCTTTATCAAAGGAAAAATGACAAATACATCTAATGTGAACCTTGACCAGCAAAATGTCATAAAAGAGTTAGAACCAGCGGAGAGCTACAAATACCTAGGGGTAATTGAAGGGGACAATATCAAGCACTCAGTGATGAGGGAAAGGATCAGAAGAGAATGTTATCGCAGGGTGAGAGCAATACTGAAGACAGAGCTGAACGCGAGAAACAGGATCGAAGCGATCAATGCTCTAGCCATACCAGTCGTGACTTACAGTTTCAACATCGTTAACTGGTCAATTACTGAAATATGTAATGTTGACAGAAAAATACGAAAACTGTTGACAATGCATAGAATGCACCACCCTAAGGCAGATATAGAACGTCTTTATCTGCCAAGAAAAGAGGGAGGTCGAGGACTACTACAGCTGGCATTATCAATGAAGGTAGCCACAATTGGCCTAGACACCTATATGAAAAACTCTGAGGACTGGATGCTAAAACTTGTCTTAAAATATGAAAGCAAGAAAGCATCTTACTCAGTAACAAAACAGGCAAAGGAATATCTAAGTGAATTCCAATTGCAACAAATTCAAGAATTAGACGAACTAGAAACACCTACAGAAAAAGCTAAGCGCTTGAAAACCCGTGCTAAAATTGCTGCCTTAGCTATTATGACTGAAAAATGGCATGGAAAACCTCTCAATGGCAAATACCCAAAGAGAGCGAATAATGCAGATATTGACAAAGCCCTTACCCACCAATGGTTAATGGCCTCTGGATTGAAATCAGAAACAGAGGGGTTTATCATAGCAGCCCAAGATCAATGCCTACCTACAAAGAACTACCAGGCCAACATATTAAAGAACGGCAGCTCCCCATTATGTCGTATATGCCAACAACAAAATGAGACCATCGATCATGTTGTCTCCATGTGCAGTCTGCTTGCGCCTACAGAGTATCTCAACAGGCATGATAGAGCTGCACAATATATTCACTGGGTAATATGCAAAAACCTGGACTTGCCCCATGATAAAAACTGGTGGGAACACAAACCACCCCCAGTACTTGAAAATGATCACATTGCACTCCTCTGGAACTTCACCATTCAAACTGACAGAAAGATAGACGCAAATAGGCCAGACATCATACTGAAAGACTTCAGACAAAAATCATGCCTCCTCATTGATATGACTGTCCCAATTGATATAAACGTATCTGTCAAGACCTACCAAAAACTGAGCAAATATAAAGATCTTGAAATAGAAATTAGCAAAATGTGGAATCTGAAGACGAAAACAATACCTATTGTCATAGGTGCCCTGGGAATGACAGCGAAACGGGCTGATTACTACCTAGCTCAGATACCAGGAAACCCCAAAATGGCTGAAGTCCAAAAGATAGTGCTCATGGGAACTGCCCATATCCTACGTAAAATACTGTCTATGTGATCTCAAATTTTAAAGCAAACATAATTTTCTTATGGTTTCTTAAACATTCACTTGAACAAAACTGTACAAATCCAAATATATGGTACCCTAGGCATAACACCTACATGAACTTCTAACTTGTTGTCTCTTGAGGTCTCTGGGTGAGACTTGGATCCAACTTGTACAAATGCAAAACAAAAGTCAAACATAAAATAATAATAATAACAACAATAATAGTAAAAATGATGATGGTGATGATGGATGTGATGGTGGTGATGATGAATTTGATGGTTATTAAGATGATGATGATGAAGATGATCATGATGTTGATCATGATGATTATGAGATGAAGAAAAATGATATTAATAACAACAGCAACAATAATAATAATGATAATGAAGTTGATGGTTATGAAGTTTATGATGGTGATGATGACAATGATGATAATGATGATGATGATGATGATGATGATGATGATGATGATGATGATGATGATGATGATGATGATGATGATGATGGTTAGGAAGATAATGAAGATGATGGTTATGAAGTTGATGATGGTGATGATGATGATGATGATGATGATGATGATGATGATGGTTAGGAAGATAATGAAGATGATGGTTATGAAGATGATGATGGTGATGATGATGCAGAAGATGATGAATCTACCCGTATTGTATGGTAAGAAGTTTAGGCAAATGTTGAAAGAAAATAATCTCTAGCTTTTTGAAGGATAGATATTTTTAGCAATGTTTGAACAGTATTCCATTGGGAAATACTGATTAAATTGAATATATGAAACGTTCACCGAGAGCATTCGAGAGAAATATCAAAAGCGAGTGAAGAACCTACGTAATTTAAGTCAGTATATCAACCCTACGAAATAACAACAAACAAATCTCTTTTCAAATATCATTATAGGCGCAGGAGTGGCTGTGTGGTAAGTAGCTTGCTTACCAACCACATGGATCCGGGTTCAGTCTCACTGCGAGGCACCTTGGACAAGTGTCTTCTACTATAGCCTCGGGCCGACCAAAGCCTTGTGACTGGATTTGGTAGACGGAAACTGAAAGAAGCCCGTCGTATATATGTATATGTATATATATATATATATATATATATATATATATATATATATATATATATATATATATATATATGATCTGTGCCGGGCTGATATCACTTAAAAACATTATTTCTTACAAGCGTCGAAAAATAATTATAATGTGATCGACTTTGCTTTTCATCTATTCGGGATCGATGAAAGAAGTACAAGTTGGGTATAAGGGTTGATGTCACTGACTTGCTTCATTCCACAAAATTCCGGGTCTTGTTTGTATAATGAAAAGGTTTATTAATAAGGAAGAGATTAGCTGCTAAATTTGTATGCTAAAATGTATTTGCGTAAACACACATAAACCCCCGTTAATTTTAGCAGAGGGCCAACCAATTTGAAGCAATGCCAGTGCTCAAATGGTAATTATTTTATTGAACCCGAAAGAATGAAGGCAATGTCGACGGCATTTGGACTCAGAACGTACATAACCGGAAAATTGCCACAGTTTATTTTATCCGACGCGCTAAATAGTGAACCAGCTCGTTGCCTAAACTAAACGTTACCTATGGTTTATTGTCGAACTTAGGTAAAGAAATAAAGTTTCCATAAATAAAATCTACAGAGAAACAAATTAACCAGAAACTAAATGCAAAGACAATTGGCCCCTCGATGATTGTGACTGCTTTACTTAATGTTCCACCAGTAATAATATAACCAGCAAGAATTCTCAACAAACTTAAAAATTAGTGCCAATACGTAATCTCCAAACAAATCTATTTGCAAATTTGCCAAAATTAGTGACGTGTGCGCTGATTTATGCAAAATCTAACAGAATTTGTAAATATTACCTATCCGCTGGGTACATTTTTACTACGATAAAGGTTATCGTGTATTTAATGTCACCGCAACTTCTTGACCAATGAAATACAGATTCGATTTCAAATCTCGATTGACGTGACTTCATTTTAATATAAATAGACGTGGGGTTGAGTTGGTCACATTTCCGGTTATATTATTAAATTATTATTAAAGACAATAATTTCTCACAACAGTGTTAATTATAGGTCTATACATTATAGTGTCAATCTTAATTAACAATACTCTCTTGTTATTGTTCATTCCAGCTTATTTCTCATTGAATCGGCGTAAATATAATCAAATATCTGTAAACAACAATTAAAAAAAGAACAAAAAGAAGACAATGATACGCTGCCTGAGCATTAAGGCTGTAATAATTAACAATGACATCGAAGTACTGTTATTGATATTTTCACTAATTATCTAAAATTGAGATTTCAATTCCTTCGTTTTCATATTCAGTATATTTTCTGCTTAGTTTTTCTGTTTTTTTTTAAATCATATTTTTTGTTTTTGCTTTCATAATTATCTAAAATTGTGTTTACAATTCTAAACAAAATATACAAACAAAATGTGTTACTGCGGTTAATTTAATACTTTATCTGTGATATCAGCTAGTGAGGGAACAAGATAACTTTTGAGGCAACCTAAATACAAATTAACTTGCAATGTAAACGTCATGTTTAATTAGTAAATATGCATTTTTGGTAGCGAAAATTACTCTGACTTTGATCTCGATGTATTTTGGAACAGCAATAAAAACGTAACATCATAGACTTGGAAAATTACGCTCTTTTTTTTTCTCATTCGTTTTATTTATTTTCACTGGGGTTACAGCCCCAAAGTGGTGGTATCGTTAGAGCTTTTAAGGGTTGCATTTTATGTAAAAATCCTGCTAACCGAATCAACATTACTACAAGGTTGAACTGTTTGTGATGGATTAACGGCTCTTTTTGTATTCCTGATGGGAATATTTGACTTTGAAATTAACCCTTTGATTTGTAAACAGGTATCATATTTGCTGAACAAAAGCTGAAGAGCTATGCTTAAGAGAGAGCTGTTTTCAGATCCTAATCGAGGATTCAAATGGCACTATGAACGCTGCTTGGTGAGAATGCATTATGTTGATAGACTCAATTACGAGGGTTATACAGAAAGTAATCTACACGTAGGTATATCTCATTTAATAACTGATATAGGTCATTCAAACTTAAGAGTAATGCTTAAAGAATGTTGCTTCGAGATTGTAATTCCAGATTCAAATGATATCAGGAAGTTTGCTTGAAGAGAAACACCATGTGATAGGCAGTGTTTCGAGGGTTATAACGAAAGTAGTGTAGAGGCGAGTGTATCTATTTTTAATATCTAATATAGGTCATTCATATTGCACATGTTGGTAGAATATCTCTTTCTCTGTTGGTAGTCCACCAGTATCCGATGATGACTAAGTCTGCGTTCTCAGAGATGGGAGCGAATGTGACTCCGCAGTTCAAAGCTAGAAGCACACAGGTACCCAGAAATGTCTGTTGACTGGATTGAAGCAGACGCTGCCCTGTTACGTCTTTCTCTGGCAGCATTGAGACGTCCTCTTCGAAGCCAGCTGCTGCTCGTGTGGTGAGAATCATCCACGATAATCTGTTTGCAGCAGAGTCATCGAGTCTGCGTGAACTAATGCGGCTCCATTTGAAGTTGCTTTTCAGAATGTCTTTGTACCTCAGTTTAGGTCTTCTTTCTTTGCGTGAGTCCTGCAGGAGCTCACCGTACAATAGCTGTCTGAGTACGCGGTTGTCAGTCATTCCAATGACATGGCCAGGCCAGCTTTCAAAAACATTGCTAACTAAACTTTCAGCAACATTGCCTCAATGGCTGTTGAACTAGCTCTGTCCAGCACTTCTTGGTTTGTCACTGTACAAAATGTTAAATTACTTCTCAAGATAATCTCCATCGCATGCAATGCATTTGTGACATCGTTGAACTGAACTCTTCAATTTTCTTCGCCTTTCTTTGGCTGATAGGCACAAACTGTCACTACCATTACTTGATCCTAGGCTATCTTTAAGGGAATTAACTCCGTCGTAAATACTTGGTTTCCAGTTTGAAGATAACTTTCACCTTATAACCTCAATAGTTTCGGAGGTCCTCAAGGAAGGAAATTCTCATATGTATCGCTCTTCTCTCCTTGACTTCATGGTAAAAACTGAAGTACACATGACAAATTGGAGACAGATTTAAGTGATATGTTTAAATATTCAACAAAATGTTATCAGACCAGGCATCGAAACAAACATTACATTTATACTTTAGGTAAATGACAAGACCATGGACATTCCTATTTTGGTGTTTTCTATTGATTATAATATCAGAAGTGGATTGTTTAGTGGTTAGGGTATTGCAATCAAGACCATAAGATTGTGGTTTCGATTCCTGGACCAGACGACAGGTTATCTTCTTGGTTGACTGAAACCGTGCAGAAGTATATTGTATCTACGAGCGCATGTGTATGTATATGTATATGTGTATGTATGTATGTATTTACATATGTATGCATGAATGTAGTTATGTATTTATGCATATATGTGAGTATGTAAATTATACATACATATATCTCTATAAATACATATATACACAATAGATATATACGTACACATTTGCATAAATATATTTATATAAATACACGCACACACATATATGTGCATGTATATATGTACATGTATACATGTACATGTGTATGTACATATATATATATATACGTATATATAGACGATTGCTTACATATATACACACAAACGCACACATACACACTCACGTGTGAGTGTGTACGTATGGATATATGTACAAGTGTTTGTATGAGCGCCGAAAAATTCACGTATATCAATGATATACTACAAGTTTTCGTCCTGACATATTAAATATTGCACACGAAAAAAGCCTCAGCTACGCGCAGGAAAGTCAATACGAAATACCCTATATAGAACAAATAGATAGATCAATAGAACAGAGACAAAATATGGAATTATGTGATAAGAAGTAGGAAGACATATATATATATATATATATATATATATATATATATATATATATATACGTACATATACATATATATGCACATATACATATATATATGTGTGTGTGAATGTGTGTATGTATTTATGTATGTATGTATATATATATATATATATATACACACATACACACACACACACACATATATATATATATATATATATATATATATATATATATATATATATATATATATATATATATATATATATATATATATATATATATATATATATATATATATATATATATATATATATATATACACATATATATAAGCATGTATGTATATGTATAGTTGTAGTAGTTCCATCATTCTTGTATTGTAAACGTTGTATGTTTGATTCATATTTCGCACAACATCATTAGAGCATGCATATAAGCTGCTGTACACGTTTTACAAAAAGTATTTACAATCAAACCGCTGATGTAGTCTTCCCATAACTGCTGACGTGTCTTCGTGTGTCTACATGTTCCTCTCCGTATGTGTGTGTGTCTGTATGTGTATTTGTGGGAACGAGTGAGTCCCTGTACGTATTTGCGAGCGAGTGTATGATGCCTGTTTGCACTTCTACGTTTGACATCAATCATCGTTTCAATATTATTGATGTTGCGTCGAAAGAGTGGCATGGACACTCGATAAATATAGATTGAGAAATTTTATGTATCGGGTTGGAACAAGTAGGGGTGTCGATATGGAATACTTAAAACTCAGCGCAAATGCATTCGAATAATTGAAACGAGAACAATTGCAAAAACAAACAAACATACCGATACATATAACAACACGCGTCATGCATATTCAAAACACAGAAACTCACTCACATACAGACACACAGACACACACATACTCGTACACTCACAAACAAGCAAACATACACGTACACACATACGTATATATACATCCCTATATATACATCCCTATCTTTCTTTCTCCCCAGCTCCTCTCTCTATCCACTCTCTCTCTATCTATATATTCTTATATATATATATGTATGTATATATGTATGTATATTTATATATATATGTATCTATCTATCTATATCAATCTATCTATCTATCTATCTATCTATCTATCTATCTATCTATCTATCTATCTATCTATATATATATATATATATACATACATACATACATACATATATATATATATATATATATATATATATATATATATATATATATATATATATGCATACATATATACATATACGTACTCACACATGTGATTAAGTATGTGTGCGTGGCATAGTGATGTTACCAGGTGTTTTTTTCCCACATTTATTTCTAATGATGTTGCGTATATATATATATATATATATATATCAATAACGGATGCCAACAGATCCGCAAGTAAGCAGGTACACTTATCGATGTTGGCGTACTCGTTCTAGTCTTAGGCAATGAACTTCAATATCCCTAATAGTTATACGATTACCATTGCATTGAATCAGGAGGATATCTAGAGAACTATGATTATCAAGGGGCTTCATAATGATGGCGGTCAGCAGCGCTCCTTAAAATGTTTTATTGCCAAGAATGTTGCTTGCCAATTTCATATCTGATCACTATGATAACTGTTATTTCAGAAGAAAAAAATCCTTGTACATACATATATGTATATATATACATATGTTTATATACATACATATATATATAAATACGTATATTATTTATATATATATTTATATCTATCTATGTATGTATCTATCTGTTTATCTATCTATCTATCTATCTATCTATCTATCTATCTATCTATCTATCTATCTATCTATCTATCTATCTACCTACCTACCTATTTGTCTATGTACTCGCAGGCGCGTCTGTATTGTGGAAAAGGGTGCTTTGCAACCGCCTGGTTTCGGGTTCAGTCTCACTGCGTTCCATATTTGGCAAGTATCTTCTATTTTAGCCCAGGCCGACCAATGACTCGTGATTGGATTTGGCAGGTAGAAACTGTGTAGAAGTCCATTGCGAATATATACATGTGTGTATGTATCTGACTGTGTGTATGTGAGTTCGTGCGTGTGTGTGTGAGTGAGTGTATGCGTGTGAGTGCATGTGTGTGAGTGTATGTGTGTGAGTGTGTGTATGAGACTCGACTGAATGCTGGCACCTCGCTTTGGTCTCTGTGTTCTGATATAAATAACAGTAAAATATTACTTAAACCGTATAATACTGTAATAAATAAAAGTTATAATATAATGCAGCACTTCTTCCTTTCATGTCTAAAGGCGTCAGTGATCAAGGAAATCTGTGCCAAGAACCGAAGTTTCATGATTTTTCTTATGAAAGATACAGCAGCGGTTTCCCGTTGTCATAGCTTGGTTTATTCTAAAGTTGAAAACGGCTGTCTAGTTCCCTTCCGTCCGTGCTTACTCAAGAGGCATAGAGCATAATTGACCCTTAGGTACGGGACTGGTCAGAATATACCCACGCACCTCCTTTCAATAGATGGGACCCCCCCCCCCCCCCGATATAGCTTTCTAATTTCGAAATCAGACTCATTGCACAACACCTTGCTCAAGTGTCTTCCCGAGTCTCGTGCAATATCGTGTGTGTGAATCTGGTAAGCGGAAACCATGTGGAAGCCCGCCACATATAAATATATATACATGCATGCATGCATATATATATATATATATATATATATATATATATATATATATATGTGTGTGTGTGTGTGTGTGTGTATGTGTGTGTGTGTGTGTGTGTGCGCGCAAGTGTGTGTCTATGTGTGTGTTATTGTGTGCTAGTGAAGGTTTATGACTTAGTGGTTAGGGTATTTCACTCACGATTGTAAGCTTCTGAGTTCGAAATGCAGTAGCGCTTTGTGTCCTTAGGCACGACACTTTGTTTCTCGCTGCTCCGGTAACCTCAGCCGACAGAGCAAAGAGGTACCTTCATTTCGAAAAAGGTCAGCCTTTTCTCATTGTTTGTCACGTTGAATCTCCCCCGAGAACTACGTTAAGGCTACACGTGTCTGAGGAGTGTTAAGTTCAGCCACTTGCACGTTAATCTTACGAGCAGGCTGTTCCGTTAATCGGATCAACTAGAACTCTCGTCGTCGTAAGCGACGGAGTGCCAGTATAGTGTCGTACTTGCCCTTCGCTGCTTGACAACAACCGGTATT
>NC_142935.1:12801780-12804280 GCF_046866305.1 Octopus bimaculoides | reverse complement strand
ATTTCATTTGTTGATGTAAGCATTCAAACGAAACAACCACAAATATACCATGTTTGCCTACACTAAAATCACTCAGAAATAACTGTATTAAATGGAGACAGTGAATGCTCCCACAGAATTAGTCAAATCTCAGTCGTAAAATATCGACTTTGAAAAGCATTTAAATTCTTTCCCGCAAGGCTTTTCACAAAGAAGTGTACAGAGTAAGCAAAAAGCTAATCAACTGTTATTAAAGCGACTTAATAGGCCAACTCACAGAAGAATATAGTTTCAAATACAAAGTAATATTATACGTATATATGTGGTAAGCAGCTTGCTTCGCAACCACATGGTTCCGCGTTCAGTACCTTGGGCAAGCGCCTGCTACTATAGCCTCAGGTCGACTAAAGCCTTCTGATTGGATTTGCCTGATGGAAACTGAGAAGAAGCATATGGTGTGTGTGTGTGTGCATATATATATATATATATATATATATATATATATATATATATATATATATATATATCTTTATGTGTGTGCGTGTTTGTGTGTGTGTGTGGTGTATCTATTTATGTATGTGTCTCTGTGTTTGTCCCCTCTGACCATCCATCCATCGCTTGACAACCGATGTTGGTGTGTTTACGTCCGCCGTAACCTAGCGTTTTGGCAAAAGATACCGATAGAATAAGTACCGGTCTTACAAATAATAAACCCTAGGGTTGATTTCTTCGACTAAAAGAGGGTGCCTCTGTATGGCCACAGTCAAATGACTGAAACAAATAAAAGAATATATACATATACTTATTTCCGTATTGTCGACCGGGGCGGAATTTGAACTCAGAACGTAACGGCAGACGAAATACCTATTTCTTTATTGCCCACAAGGGGCTAAACATAGAGAGGACAAACAAGGACATACAAAGGGATTAAGCCGATTACATCGACCCCAGTGCTTAACTGGTACTTAATTTATCGACCCCGAATGGATGAAAGGTAAAGTCGTCCTCGGCGGAATTTGAACTCAGAACGTAACGGCAGACGAAATACCGCTAAGCATTTCGCCCGGCGTGCTAACGATTCTGCCAGCTCGCCACCTTAAGAATACACACACACACACACACACACACACACACACACACACACACACACACACACACACACACACACACACACAGTATTATAAGTATCGTAAAATAGTATATTATAGGAATAACAGCATACTAGCTATAGAATGCCAAATCTATAGTTATATTCTATACTATAAGACTATAATTTATTCTAAACTATGCTGTGATTCTTCTGAATTACAAAGAAGAAGTACTGAAAATCCATTGCATTCAACTGTATACTGTCTTTAATGATATGCCACAAAAGTGCTTCCCAGAATCGTTATTTTATCGATAACTAACTCGCGATAAAAGTACAAACGGCCGATGTCATTTAAAAATTTCTTTTCTTACTTGAATATTGCGAGCTACAACGCTCCATATGTTAATGAGGTCGTAATGAACAGCATTCTGCAACCGGTTCCACCAAACACTTATAACAAGGAGCAGCTTCAATGTGATACAATAAACTGCAGAGAAGTAGTTAGGAAAAATAAAACACATTTCTAAAGCAACTCGCGCTAAATAGATGTCCTAGACGCGTAATAAAGCAATGCAAATAACGCATCGACATTGATTAAAGAGACATAAATATAACATGTGTATGCGTGTGTATGTGTGTATGTTGGTTTTATTATATCTCTTATCCAGAACTTGTTTTGATCGTTAGACTACGGCCAGGCTGGGGTACAGCCTTGAGGAATTTTTAATCGAATGAATCGACCCCAGGACATATTATTAAACAAACAAAAAAAAAACTTGGTAGTTATTCTATCGGTGTCTTTTGTGGAACCGCTACGTTTTGGGGGATGTAAACACACAAACACTGTTTGTCAAGTGATGGTGGTGGAGACCAAACACAAAGTCATACAAACACTCACACACACACTTACACAAACGGATGCACACACTCTCACAAACGGATGCACACACTCACACAAACGGATGCACACACTCACACACAAAGACATATGCGCACACACGCACATGCCCAGTTGCGTACTGGGGTTGATATGACTGACTGCGCCCCTCCCGCCAAATTTCGGGCCTTGTACCTAGTGAAGAAAAATATGAGTCTGTATGCATGAATACCTGTGTGTACGGCTCTATGTAGGTATGTATATATTCCGTACAGAAAATGTTATAAAAAATTCCATTAACCCCTATTGCTTAAATAAGTGCGGCATTCAAATGTAGTAGAAATGTTAAGACGATAACAGCTCCTGGAAAGTGAAAATTTGAAGAGAAATAAAGAGACAACACTGTCGGGTGTTTGTTTTGTTGTCGTTATTCATGATAGGGAAATGGTGTGTGGTGTACGCTAGGAAAAATACCTTTTTGTCACTTCACCTCTGTATGACTTCGCTTGTCATTCTTTTATCAATGGACCAGATAGGGGAAGGTGAGCAAAACA
>NC_142935.1:12789280-12796780 GCF_046866305.1 Octopus bimaculoides | reverse complement strand
AGTGGCAGTGGTGTTGGTGGTGGTGGTGAGAGTAGTACAGGTGGTTGTGATGGTGGTGGTCAGGTAGGTGTTGACGGTGGTTGTGGTGGTGGCGAGGGTAGTAGGAATACTTGTGGTAGTTGTGGTCGGGGATGTGTTGGCGGTGCTTCTAGTGGTGGTAGTAGTGGTTGTGCTTGTGGTGGAAGTGTGTGTGGTGGTAGTGGTGGTTGGGGCAGTGGTGTTGGTTTTGGTGTTGGTGTTGGTGGTGGTGGTGGTGGTGGTAGCTGTGGTGATTGTTTCAACTGAACTATTTGGAAGCAGTTAAAGGTAGAAGGTTTGGCTGGCGTTCATTTATTTTTTCTCCGATATCTTCTGTCACAGAAGTGTTTGGCTATTGACCTGACGAGTATTGATCACTGTCAGACCACTTAAGATATGTGGACGGGTGGCTGATCAATCCGATGTTGGCTTTTGATAATCGATTCATTAAATTTCGTAAGCCATTTCAGACAAAAGCGTATGCATGTGACGATGAGAAAATATAATTTTACATAAAGTGGATGCGGTTACATATGTATGTGTATGCATGTTTGAAATGTGTGTGTGTGCTTAGTTCTGTGTGTATGTTAGTGTGTGAAAGCATGAGTGTATATATATATATATATATATATATATATATATATATATGCGTGTATATGAATGCGATTATGTTTGCATGTATGTGGGAGTATGTATGAATATGTATACATACATACATACACACATATATATATATATATATGTATATGTGTGTGTGTATAAATATATATTATATATACATATGTGTGTATGTGGATGTGTCTGTATCTTTGTGAATGTGGGTGTGTACGTGTGCGTAGGTGTGTAAGCGTATGTATACATGTGTATATTTATAAATGTGAATGCGTATGTGTGCGTATGTAAATGTATATATGCGTGTGTGCATATTTGAGAATGTGAATATGTATGTGTGTGTATGTATGCGTGTATATATGAGTAGTGTATATGTATGTGTGTCCGTATGTATGCATGTATGTGTATGTATGTATATTTACGAGGCTACGTATGTGTTTGTATGTATATATATATATATATATATATATATACATATGTTTGAGAATTGCTTTGTGTACGTATAGGTCTGTATGTGTATGTGGGCGAATCTGTGTATGCCAATGTTTTTCTCCTCGTATGCATATGTATGCGCGTCGGTATTTCTCTACGTATGTATCATAAATGCATTTAAAAATTTGTTAGCATTTCATAAATAAATCTGTTGAGGTGTGAAGCTGACAAAATTACGACGGTAAATAAATAATAGCAGAGATAGTTAATGAGGTACGCATGAGTTCCATGTCAATCTTGGTTCACCCGAAACAGCTGTAACGATAATACGATTAAATCATTTCCGTTATTTATAGGAATTTGCAGCTTTCTCTGTAAATGTACACCACTCGCTTTTGTTCATGTGACAATATGTAAACTAATATCTACACTTTAATTTTGCCAGAAATGGCTGTGTGGTAAGTAGCTAGCTTAGCAACCACCTGGGTCCGGGTTCAATCTCACTGGGTAACACCTTGCACGAGAGTCTTCTACTATAGTCTTGGGCCTACCAAAGATTTGGGAGTGGATATAGTAGACGAAACCTGAAAGAAGTCCGTCGTATATATATATATATATATATATATATATATATATATATATATATATATATATACATATATATAAACACACACATATATATGTATGCGTCTGTGTATATGTTTGTCTGTCTGTGTTTGTCCCCCCACCCCACCATCGCTTGACAACCGATGCTGGTATGTTTACGTCCCTGTAACTTAGCGGTTCGGCAAAAGAGATCGATAGAATAAGTACTAGGCTTACAAAGAATAAGTTCTGGGGTCGATTTGCTCGACTAGAGGTGGTGCTCCAGCATGGCCACAATCAAATGACTGAAACAAGTAAAGGAGTAACAGAGTAGGGGTATGTGATGCGTAAGAGACAAACTGAAGTGTAAACCTAGAGGAAAGAAATAGTCGTTTTTCGTAAAATTATGTAGAAAAACTTGAAAATAGGAAAGAACTGGGCTGAGAAGATGATGAAGATGATGAAGAGATATGTAATGATAGTTAAAAATAATAAGTAAACAGGAGGGGCACAAATGATACTCTTTTTATATATCCATTTAACATGAGAACATTTTTGTAAATGGCGGCTGTGTCAGACTTGAAATGCTGTGCCTTATGTTGATATAAAAGGTGTGTGTCTGTTACGTACGCTTGCCAGCCTGCACGCGCTCGCACACACACAAACACACACACGTGTACACACGCATGCACACACACACATGCACATGCATACACGCACACACACGTACATACACACATACGCACACACATACCCTCACACGCGAGAACATATACACGCAAAAATGCACACACGCACACAAAAACATGCACATACGCACACCCACGCATATGCACACACATACGCACACACATACGCATATACGCACACGCACGCACCCATGCACACACGCACACACCCATGCACACGCGCACACACACACACATGTACACGCGCACACACACACACACACACATACGCACACACGTGTGCGCACACACACTCACACGCACAAAGGGACGCAAGTACACACACACATGCACAAAGGGTCACAAGCACATGCAAAAACGCACAGAAACACATGCACACGTGCACACACATGCACAAATGCACACACACACATTTGCATACACACACACACACAAACACACACACACACGCGTACGTGCCCACACATTCAGATGTACGCAGGCACACATTAATGTTCGTTTATGTTCGCATGTATTCGGTACGAGTTGATGAGGGATGGTGTGGTATCCAGGAACAAAAGTCTTAAAAACACTATGATATGACAGAGGAAAAAATTTAACCAATGATCGGCGGCGATCTTTTCATTTCAGATAATTAAAAAAAAAAAAATGTCTAAAACATAAAAAAAACAAACAAAATTGGCGCGTCGCAACGTGTTTATTGTTGCTAACGTCGTTATTGCTGCTGTTACTGTTGTTCTATTTCTTTTCCAGAGATTTAATACATGTTGTGTAGTTATTATTATTATTATTATTATTATTATTATTATTATTATTATTATTATTATTATTATTATTATATATATTTTTCTTTATGCTTCTATTTGCTTCGTGGTGTAGAAATCTTTTATCCCTAGTAAATACGACTTTCTCCACTAGTTCACAACATTCATTGTTTATTTCTTCCATTCCGATCAAGTCTTTTATACATTTCCTCACTAGACTCCTTCCTTCCTTCCTTCCAGTACGATTATGTTCTACTTTTAACGCTTTACAGAGGCATATTTTTCTCTGTAATTTCCATATTAAATCCCTTTCGTTTTGTTTTAAACATATAATGTCCTTACCGCCTTCATACATCTTTCCTCATTTCTACTGTATACCCCTTCACGGTGTGAAATGTTGTTAGTGTATCAGGCGAAAATATTTGACTAAATCTAACTTCCTGATTTTGTGTGGTTAAGAAAGAAGCTTGATTTGAAATCACCTGGTTTCGGGTTCAGTCCGACTGCACGGTACCTTGGGCTTCTTCGTGGCATCTGGGTCGACTAATAGTTATGACAGAATTTAGACGAAGGAAACTGAGCGGAAGCCCGTTATATTTTGATGGTAGCCCCTTGAGTCCGAGTAAGACGGCTCTGCAATTTCTTGCTAAATAATCTGCACGAATTGCTTGGTTATACCGGTCGAATGTACACTACCTCATTCCTTCCATTAAATCAACGTTACCTGAACAGGTGCACGATGTACCACACGTCATGTATGGAAGTGATTGCAGAGCAACCAGAGATGATATGGTATGCTCAAGAACACAACGTACTTCTCGGTTCAGGAATTGAAACCACGGCATCGCGATCGTGAGTCCAACACTCAAACCACTACACCATTTGCTCTCATCCCATCATATATACACATACATTACATATATGCACACACATACTCACGCACAATTCACCCATAAGACATTGATGGGTCCGCGGCTTTAGTAGAAGACACTTGCCCAGGGTGCTGCGCAGTGGGACTGAACCCAAAATGAAATGATTGAAAAGCGAGCTTCTTAGCCATATACACCTACGTTCGTAGTCACGTGTTTATTTTTGTTAGTGATCTGTACGTGTTGTCTGTGTATTTGCTTTATTAATGCCCAACGTTATGACTAATGCTTCTATAATGAGTTATTTTTGTAGGGAATGATATTATAGTGACAGGCTGCTCATTAATATTCATATATTTCTCTTCTTACCTCTGACACACACTCACACACTCTCCCTTCGTTCATTTCCCTCTATCACACACACACATCTTCCCTCCATCCAACTCTCACCCACTGTCTTACACACCTTCTCCCTTCAACTCTCTCCCATTATCCAGTACACACTCTATCCATGTCACTTTCTCTCTCCATCTCTCTTCCTCCCTCCGTCTTTCATCCTCTCTCATAAGCACCCTTTCTCACAACATAGCAATACTATGTTTATTCAAGCTATATTGATTACATATTGAAATGTGTAATCAGCACTTACTACCCATTCGTAATAAAGTCGTTCTTCGCTTTTGAAATATTTTTAATTTTAATGAGTCTTTTGCTCAGTCTATAATTATAGTTAATTAATTATTATGATCTGCAGGTATAAATATATATATATTAAAGAGGTTATATATCTCAATGGTTAATGATGATAAGTATCTCTTCAATAAATAATTCTTCAAAGTATTCAGAAACACCAAAATAAATCCAATAAAAATATCAATAACTAACTTATATGAAAGTAGAAAGAAGAGAGCAATCTAATGTATATTTAAAGCAATATATTTCATAGTTATATGTATTACACACAGTTACTCATATATTATATGCTTATGCAAATATGTGCATGTGTGTGTATGCCTGCGTATGGATATATACGTATGTGTGTGTACATATTTTACACACTTACGTTCATCGTAATTTGAATTTATATATATATATATATATATATATATATATATATATATATATATATATATATATATTCAAATTACGTTGAACATAAACAAAGAAACGAAGTTTGCTTTTAGGAGCGTTGAGATGTCTTAGAAAGTTAAAGAAGTGATTTTAAATTCTCAAACGCAGGATAATGCTAATAATATACCCTGAACAGGATAAACTACCCCTATTTTGCAGAAAAAATTGTAGGCGGCAATTATTACTCCCTTCCTCTATGTCATCATCTTATATTCCATTGTCATTTTCCATATTTCTCCCCAATTTGTCTACGATGACGGTATATCCCATAAACAAGTGTAAGATTTTGAATTTCTTACTGTAATCATATCGTATATAACTTGAGATGTTTGGCTTGCCTTAATGTTTGACGTCCTGCTTAACAATTATATATATATATATATACATGAATGTGTGTGAGTAAATAATAATTTATAAGCTTAAAGCTTATAAGCGATCACCGTGCATTTGCTAAAGCGAATAGTCTAATGTTGAGATGTATAAGCCCTCGACTAGAGAAGTAGGGTTTGCCCATGCGTACGGTAAACCCCTTTTTTTTTTTGACTTCGTGGTCTTATGTGCCCCAATATTAGTCTATTTATGTTATTCAATGCACGGTGTTCGCTTATAAGCTTTAAGCTTATAAAATATTATTAATATTTACAGATTGTAAAATTCACCTCCGCTTACCAAATAATCGCTGAATGCATCCATTGCCAAGTAAGTATATACATACATACATACATGCATACATGTATACATATACATACATAAATACATACAGATATACATACATAATTATTCACATTTATATACATACATAATTATATATATATATATATATATATATATATATATATATATATATATATATACACATGCACACACACGCATGAACTTGTATGTAACTATGTATTGATATCAGCTGCGTTTTCTGTGTGCACGAATGCAAGACATGCAATACATGCCTGAGAGATAGCATTGTATGTAAATAACGATCGGAATAAAAATAAATCTGTCATATTTACGAGAGACAGATGAAAAGGGCTTGCATACATGATCTATGTAGAATTTCACATTATATCACTTCAATCTCTGAAACTGCATGCTTTGGGTTGCTTGTATTTACATACATACATACATACATACATACATACGTACGTACTTACATACGTTCGTACGTACACACACATACATACGTTACATACATACATACATACATGAAAACGTATATACACAGATGCATATATATATACAAACTTACATGAAGCGCACAGATCTATTTAAAATATTTATGGCATTTCATTCTTTTTTTCGCAACGCGGCTACTTAACTGTAGAGAAAATTTAATAATTCAGAACCCCCTATCGAAATTGTTGCCATATCCTTATGTGTATGTATGTATGTATGTATGTATGTGTGTATGTGTGTGTGTGTGTGTATGTGTGTGTATATGTGTGTATGCATGCATGTGTGAATGTATGTTTGTATGCACGTATGTATGTATGCATATATGAATGTACGTATGCATGCACGTGTGTGTATTCTTCCGTTTTGTAATTATTTAAAATCTTTCTCCGAAGAAGGAGCTCGATTCCAACATAGCTATGTCGTTGGAAGAGAGATAGCAAACTAAAATAACAAGAAAAGAAAGAACAAAAAAAAAAACAAAAGGACAGAAAAAAACAAAAAACAAATGAAATTGACAATTTAAATTTCAGAAAAAGTTTGCATATTTCTATTGTTCCATATACTGATTGCAATTCTAATATGTGCATTGTGGGTTGACATATATTTCTGAAAACCCTAGCTTATCTAGTTTGTCACTTCGGTAATTATTCACAAAATCACGTGCACTAATTATAATTCGTATAAATGTGAATTTGTATATAGAAGCCAGAGGTTTCGAAGCCGTTGTCCATGGTTATTAATTTTTGTTTGCTTTTTGAAGAGTTATTCACATTAGTAAGGCAGTTGAACTCCATGACAGTACATAGAATTTTCTTGACTTTCCCAAATAAAAATTTCCGGCCTGTCCGTTTACACTCGACAAAATAATCCGTGTATTGATGTTTGTATATATATTCCATAACAGGTGGATTCTGTAAAATTATACCAGGATTTGCTTTTTCGAATAGTATTGAATATTCCTTTAGCAATGGCATCGTATTACATTGGGAGGGCCAGCTGTGAATCACATGCGTGATGTCTTCCACAGAAATATAACAAGCAACATTCTTGATAGCATCTTTGTGCTCTAAGGACTTAAGTATCTCTTTTCTTTTCTAGGAATTTCGTTGCAATTTCCTGTTCTTGGATTGCAAATGCACAGCCTTCGAAATGTGATGCGATGTAGAGATCACAAATCTCATAGAGGCTGCACTTCATGTCGATATTATTGTTTTCTCCATGTTTTCAGCA
>NC_142935.1:12779280-12784280 GCF_046866305.1 Octopus bimaculoides | reverse complement strand
ATATATATATATATATATATATATATATATATATATATATATATATATATATATATATATATATATATATATATATATCCAAAGTTTCAAATTTATACACCGAAGTTTATATATCCATGTTATTCGGTGTTAAATCTCTTTTTTAAATTTATAAATTTGAAACTTTGGATACATAAACAAGGAGAACGATCCTTAGGGAATCTAATTAAAGATTTTTTGAGGTGAAATCTTGTGCTATATTGGTAACGATTACAGAGTTTACTTTGAAAAATTATATATATATATATATATATATATATATATATATATATATATTTATATATATACATATATACATATATATTACCAATCTATCATGGCGAATATATATATATATATATATATATATATATATATATATATATATATATATATATATATATATATATATATATATATATATATATATATATATATATATATATATATATATATATATATATATATATATATATATATATATATATATATATATATATATATATATATATATATATATATATATATATATATATATATATATATATATATATATATATATATATATATATATATATATACATATATACATATATACATATATATATATATATATATATATATATATATACATATATATACAGAGGTTGTACAAAATAATGGAAATTTTTAAGTTTCAAACAATATGGGCTAGGACCGCCTTTAGCAGTAATTACAGCTGGAATTCTACGAGATATGGACTCGTATAAAGTTTGAATTGTCCCAAACGAATTTTTGTCCATTCTTGTAGTAATGATTGTGGTGGATATCGATATCTTACTTGTTTTTCTAAAATGCACCATAAATGTTCAATAATATTGAGATCTGCGGATTGTGGTGGGCAGATAAGATGTTCAACTTCACTAGAATGTTCCTCGTGCCTTTAAGTAACAAATCTTAGCTGTGTGAATTGTTGCATCATCATCCTGAAAGACTGCGTTTACCTCCGGAAACCGTTCCGTAACAATAGGATGAATTTGATCAGATAAAATGCTTAAATAGTCTTGACTATTAATTCTGCCATGAAGGGAAACTATTGAGCCTACGAATTCCGAAAATATAGCCCCCCCCCCCCACCCCTCACACCACCACCAAATCCTCACAGATCCTCCTCCATATTTAGCAGTTGGAAGAAGGGAGTCTGCGTTAAATGCTTCTTTTGGTTGTCTCCACGCGTATACTCGGCCAGTGGTTGGAAATAAGATAAAGGATGACTCGTCCGAGAAAATAACATTCTTCCACTGCTCTAGGGACCAATTCTGTAGGTTTTTATTCCACTCTAAACACTTTGCAACGTTTGTTTTTGAAAATAATGGTTTTCTAACTGCAGCCCTCCCGTGAAATCCGGTTTTGTGCAGCTCCTGGCGAACAGATTTTGTGGAAACTGGGTTGTCGAGGTGGTCATTAAGCTCTGCAGTGATTTTGAGAGCTGTAATTTTGTTATTGTTTCTAACAATTCGTAAGAGTCCGATGGTCCCTATCTGAACGTTTTGTATTTCTTCCGGAGATTTATTTCAACGAGGAGGTTTTTCTTCCTCTTTTTCAAAGGCTATGATTACTTTCAAAAAAGTACTTCTTGATGCACCAAACATTTCGGCTGTTTTCGTTACGCTAGCACCTGCTATACGAGCATCAACAATTTAACCTCTTTTAAAGTCCGATGTATCTGTTATTTTAATGAATTTTAATTACCTTTTTCTGATGAAGAAACGGCAACACTAATAATAAATCAAAAAACATAAAAATAAACAAGCATTTGACGGTTTTATAGATATTTCAAAATTATGATTCTATGATGCTAGGTGTTTCCCTTATTTTGTCCAACCCCTGTATATACATATGTATATATGTATGTATATACTTACGACATTATATTTACATCGGTGTACACTGGGTGTTCGAGATATTTTTGACAATTTTCCTCTGTTTACGTCAGGATTGATTCTTGCTTCATACCTGATACAAAAGGAATAACTACCAAACCTTCTTTCCACAATATCTCCCTAAAAGTGAGGAATATTATAACATTTTTTCCTCGATTTCTAAAAGCGTTTTTGTCGCAAATCCTATTTGATTATTTTTCTGCGAATTTTACTGGCAATATTTTCCCCGCTTCCAATCTATATTATAATGAAGCCCGAACATTTCAAGTTTTATATTTTTTTGTATTTTACAAATTATTTATGATTATAGACATGAAATTCAGTCTATGCTTTATACCAAGACATATTTGGATTTCGTATAATTTAACTGTGGATGTTTTCAATCTCCAAAACATGTAATTATAGATTAGCATATTCTCAACAACGGTTTAATTGCGTGATAGCCGCATATTTTTGTGTTTCACCCTGTAAATAATATCATGCTCAATATGTTTTTGTGCCAGTATTTTGCATTAGAGTTGTAATTGCGTAGCATTAGGTTTTTGAGCTGTACATTGGACTTCCTAGTAAGTAATTTGGTTTGATATGGTGTATTAGAAATGAAGCAGAAAATGTTATATTCAAAGCTGTTATTTAGATATTTCAAGAAATAAAAGGAAAACTAAATTTCAAAGATTTTGTTATTTTCAGACTGCCTTCAACGAAGTAATTGATTGCAATCCTTTTACAGATAGTCTTTATTTGAAAGCTGTGGTGCTGAACTGAAGTTATTTTTTCTATCAAGATTCATGATCCTATGGATAATATTGCATTTCTTTCTTGCAAAACACGATACTTAATAGAATGATTGAAATTTGGAGAATTTTGGTAGGTTTTCAGTAAATGGTTTTGCTAATATACTTTCATGACTATTGAAACCGTTTTCAGTACTTCCATCATGAAGCACTGACGCAAATTGCAATATATCTCATATAGATTTATTAAACCATGCTCCCTGACAGCTTAGATCTCAAATATTAAATTGTGGGGAACTTTGTCGTATATTTGATCCTTTACAAATATGCGAAGAATTTTCTCTCCAACTTTTCAAAAATAATGAAAAAAAAAAAAAAAAAAAAGAAAAGGGAAAAAGAATTCCGTATAATTAGATCTGGGTTGCACCAAACATCTACGTATTCAAAGGTTCAAAGAACTTATTGAAAAATTCTTCAAGCTGTTAATTTTCCCACTTTTGACAGTGTGTTTGATGCACTTATTTCATCATTTGATATTTAAAAATTGTCTCGTTGATATTATATGATATTATATAACACATAACGACTGCCAGGATTCATTAAACCACACATCACTGAAAATATATCTGCATTCTAGATTCCTCGCTGGCATATCTATTGATTAACACTGGTGTTTATCCTCTTTGATGTTGCAATATACATATTCTGTCTTATTTTTTTCCTAACCACCTTTTCTGTTAATAACCTTAACATTTTACGTTTGTACAATGAAGCATAACTTTTTTTTTACGTATCAAGCATAGTGAGTTTCATTTTCAGCAATCATATTAACTTATCCTTAGTTTTAACTAATTGGAAGTCAAGAAAGATTCCAGAAAAACAAATATCACGAAATGACATATGTAACATGACATTTTCCCAATTATATGTGCATTATTTATATTGTATATTTATATCTATTTTCACATAAACGTTAGCAACAGAGATGTTAAGTATTTCCTCACATTATACCGATATTATTTATGGAATGCCTGATTAATTTTTGAGTCCCTATTTCTCTGCTTTCTTTATTTTCGGTATCCACTTGATGTTTAACGTTTTCATTGTGCCCTATCACATATAGTTAGGCAAACAATATTTTAAAGATATCTTAGGTCATATGGGCCTTGGAGACATTCGCTCCACTTCAGTATTATATACGAAGCTCAGAACATGAATTTACATGTATTTTTATATGCTCTTTTTTTAAAATTAATAATCGGTGGAAGTTGCAGAGTAACTCAAAGACCGAGAGTTACAGTGAAAATGAAAAGTCTTCTAGCACGAACAGAGGACCGTACAGAGATAAATACAACACACACACACACACACACACGCACATACGTGTTTATATATATACAACACACAGACGAACTCCCATCGACTTTAGCAGACTTTCGCACAGTTTTCATCTTCGAATATGTTGGTCAACACATGAATAAAATGGAAGCATTTTTCAAAATCGTAGCGTTGCAAAAACGAACTTGGAACGAGTGTGTAAAGAATCAATCTTTCTAATCACATGACCATTCTTATCGACCAACCGCAATGAACTACATATATATGATCTAAAACTAACTTCAAAGTTATAAAGATTTCCACAGTAACATTTGTAAAAAGAAAAAAACACTGCAACGAATCGCAGTACATGGGTTTTCTTTTGATATGAGACCATAAAGAACTATGAACTGGGCCGACTAGATCTTCTTATAGAACTTAGAGCGAAGACTAAGTCTCACGCTAAAATGCCGGCCGCTTTGTACAGCAATCCTTTCATATGTCCAATCTGTGGACTTGTCTGTAAATAGGTGGCTGGATTAAAGCATCATAAAAGAGACAGATATATCAAATCTAAAACAAAATAAACGAATATACAAAAACTAAAAGCAAACAAAAAAAAATGCTGTTAGACAGTCATAGGGCGAAATTGACAGCAGAATCCAGTAACGATAATTTCACACACATACATACACATGCGCACACACACAATTATATATATTTGTGTGTGTTTGCGTGTATGCGTCTGTACATTTGTGTGTGTATTATCTACGTTTATATGTGTACACATATGTGTATATATATAAAACAAGAAGCAAAAAAAAAACACAAAAAAACATGCATCCATACAAGGTTACCCATTTTATCTGTCTGTCCATCTGTCTATTTGCTCGTCTTTAAATATATTTGTCAATGTCTTTGTGTTTATCAGCCAGCGTTTCTTCTGTCTATTGCAGCTGACCTACATAAATGCATACCTCACAACTTACCCACCTGTCTTTCTACTCAC
>NC_142935.1:12771780-12776780 GCF_046866305.1 Octopus bimaculoides | reverse complement strand
TCTTTCTTTCTTTCTTACCACACTCATACACGCAGCCATATAAGCTTTCGCGTGTGTATTGAGAAACAGCTGGATTAAGAAGCGACATTTTCAGCTGATATAGAAATATTGTCACCTTGAAAATTTAACGTGGGAAAACCAGAATCGCAACATATACAACGAACTTCAAATACTCTCTCCCCCTCTCTCTCTCCTTGTCATTCCCTCACTCTCTTTCATCACTTTGCCTGTCTGCTTGCCTATCTATCTATCTATCTATCTATCTAGCCATCCATCTATCTATGTATTTTTCTTAGGAGCTAAACATAGAGGGGACAAACAAGGACAGACAAAAGGATTACGTCAATTACATCGACCCCAGTGCGTAACTGGTACTTTATATTTATCGACCTCAAAAGGATGAAAGGCAAAGTCGACCTCGGCAGAATTTGAACTCAGAACGTAACGGCAGACGAAATACCACTAAGCATTTCGCCCGGCACGCTAACTTTTCTGCCAGCGCGCCGCCTCCTATGTATGTATGTATGTATGTATGTATCTATCTATTTTCTCGTTTCGAAGAAGATATATATATATATATATATATATATATATATATATATATATATATATATATATATATATATATATATATATATATATATATATATATATATATATATATATATATATATATATATATATATATATATATATATATATATATATATATATATATATATATATATATATATATATATATATATATATATATATATATATATATATATATATATATATATATATATATATATATATATATATATATATATATATATATATATATATATATAATGTTATCTCTTACATTTTCAGTAGACAGATATCAGATATAATATTATTGTATTTTTATTGCTGTAACGTGCGTAATTTTTTGCTGCAACCTTGCCATTGATCAAAAATATATTATAACATAGGAAATACAAAGGGATTATTAAATCCGAGCTGGATTTCCGGTCAGTGCACCAGAAAATACAAGCTAACAGAATGGCTAAAGTGAGTAGTTTTCTGAAAACAAATACACATACCGACCGAAATTCCAATAAGTTAGTTGTGTAGTGTAAAACAGCGGTTTCAAATTTTGGCAGAAGTTCTGCAAGTTCGTGGGGAATGGAATAAGTCGATTACATCGGCCCCCAGTACACAATTGGTACTTATTTTATCGAGCTCGAAGGATGAATGTCAAAGTCGTCCTTGGCAGAATTTGAACTCAGAACGTAAAGACGGACCAAATGCTACTAAGCATTTCCCTCGGCGTGCCTACGATTCTACCAGCGTACTGCCTTAGAGTATTCTATAACATAGTGATATCGAATTTTGGCACAAGGCCAGCAATTTCGGAAGCGGGCGTGAGTTGATTAGATCGACCTCAGTACGCAACTGGTACTTAATTTATCGACAGCGAAAAGATGAAAGTCAAATTCGACCACGGCGGAATTTGAACTCAGGACATAAAGACAGACGAAATACCGCTAAGCATTTTGCCCGGCTTGCTAACGATTCTTTTCTACTCTAGACACAAGGCCCGAAATTTTGGGGGAGAGGGGCCAGTCGATTAGATGGACCCCAGTACGCAACTGGTACTTAATTTATCGATCCCGAAAGGATGAAAGTCAAAGTCGACCTCGGCGGAATTTGAACTCAGAACATAAAGACGGACGAAATGCCGCTAAGCATTTCTCCGGTATCCTAACGATTCTTCCAACTCGCTGGCTTATTGTGGAGTATAATGTATTAAGCCAAAATATTGAACGTTTGGTATTCTTCACATTTATCCTTTAGGTATTATTGCAATTTAATCTCGTCTGATAAGATAAACATGGATCACATGTATGTAATGCGTTGTACTATTACAAAACCATTTGTATTTTTAGTCATATTCATGAAAAATATATCTACCATGTATTGTCGAAACACAAGTAACTAACAATGAAACGTAATATCAAAATTCAATTTTTGGACTTAACATAAAATAGATAATACAGTTCTATATTTAAAAGATGAGGAATTGTGTACATTATTTACATTATTTAGATTATTTACATTTGATGTATATTTGTCCTCGTCTTGTTTGTTGTTAACGAAACGTTTCGGCTGATATACCCTCCAGCCTTCATCAGGAGTCTTAGGGAAATTTCGAACCTGGGTTCTCATTCCTAAGGTATTTTCGGATGTTGTTTTTATTATGTGTATGTGTATGCATGCATGTGTGCGTACGCGTGCGTGTCTGTCCACTCCACCCCACAGTCTGACTACTGGCACACTTTTACGTACGTTCTTGCAACTTAACGGTTCGGCATAAGGGAACCCAATAAGTAATTCCAGACTTTAAAAAGTAAGTAGTGGTATCGATTTGTTCGACGACAGCCCTTCAAGGTGGTGATCGAGCATGGCTGCAATCCAATGGCGGAAGAATTTTACGGTCGAACCAGAGAGCTTTCCGGTGCTGTATAATGTTAGCCAGACAATTCCAGTAAGACAAACAATAGCAAACACAAATATCTCAAATTTTGCAGCGTAAGAGAAACCAATAATCTACAAGTTGGGAAGCAGATTCTCCAAGAATTAACCACTTCTCGATGACATTGGAAGCCATTTCAAAACTATTGTTCGATCGTACATCAACAAAGAATAGAAGGGAAAATTCTCTGCTTACCAACATAAAATTTTCCATGAATATGTTCATTGGAATTTGGCAATGATTCCGATATCGATAAGAAATGTTGCCTTGCCTATGACTTGTGACTATTAACTTTACGTCATATATCGAAGATTATGCTATTGCGGTCCAAAATTAAAAGATGGTAACTAAATATTTGTTGAATATATGAAATAGAGAAGATGATAATTCTTGAAAAGGCGGTAAAAATATTGATTATGTCATATATTTGTGTAAGACGTTACGTTTGTGAACAGGAGTTGGCCAGGAATCTCATGAAAATATTATCTTCCAATACGGTATACTGTTGCAGAAACAATATATAAAGTCAGACATTGGGAATGAGAAAAATGAGGCAACAAATTAAGAGACGCCGACAGTTCTTAGTCGACTGTCTATCTACATATGTGTGCGCATGCCTAGCAAATATATTTATTGATATATAAGACAAGCAGTTTTTCGTGTATGCAAGTCTACCCAAAAAACACAACTAGTGTTTTCGAAAGGGCAGGCTTTACCTGAAAGGTCACAAGTGTTTCTATATGTATTGTCGCAGGCCTCGTCATCACAAGTTAAAAAGTGAGAATAAATACTGCGAGATATTGTAATCAATATTATAACGATTCCAGACATTTCATAGCCTTTACGGTAAAATGAAGAAAAAAATGCTGAATATAGCAATGTTCCAACATAAAAATATTTGTAAACCATTCCTATAAAATAAATTGTTGTGTGAGAATCAAAACGATGATATGCATGTCTATTCTTAATACATTCCAGTAGATTCAAAACTGAATATGTTAATCGCTTTTGAATTTCTTCACTAGAGAACAACTCGCCTTTCAGATGCATGTACTTTCATTACACTCAATTCATTAGCGTAAAGGGAAATTGAGACACCCGGTGTTTCAACATCACTTTGTCTCCTCAGCCAAGGCTAATTCTGGACGTGTGGGTTTTTCTTATAATTTCAGCAAGCAAATTATTTGCTGTTGCATGCTGATGTATGTCAAGTGAGAATAAATCACGTGCAAGTTGCCACGAAATATAAACCCATTAACTCAGAAATAAGTATTTACAACAAAAGCAAAAACTATTCGCTGTAATGTGTGTCAGCTCCTAGTTATACTCTTTTACTTGTTTCAGTCATTTGACTGCAGCCATGCTGGAGCACCTCCTTTAGTCGAGAAAACCGACCCCAGGACTTACACTTTGTAAGCCTAGTACTTATTCTATTGGTCTCTTTTGTCGAACTGCTTGGTTACGGGGACGTAAACACACCAGCAGCGGTTGTCAAGCGATGCTGGGGGGAAAATACACACACACACACACACACACACACGCACACACACACACACACATATATATACATATACATATATACAACGGGATTCTTTTCAGTTTCTGTCTACCAAATCCACTCACAAGGCTTCATTCGGCCAAAGGCTGTAATAGAAGATACTTGCCCAAAGTGCCACGCAGTGGGACTGAACATGGAACCATGTGGTTGGTAAGCAAGCTACTTACCACACAGCCACTCCTGCGCCTAGCTACTTACCACACAGCCACTCCTGCGCCTAGCTACTTACCACACAGCCACTCCTGCGCCTAGCTACTTACCACACAGCCACTCCTGCGCCTAGCTACTTACCACACAGCCACTCCTGCGCCTAGCTACTTACCACACAGCCACTCCTGCTGTGATAATTTAATTTAAGATAATTTTATTATTATAATTAAGTTGCAATAATTTTCATTTAAAGATACTGACAAAATTCATTTACGTCCAACAGACTGGAGAAATAGAAGTTCGCAGTCCAAATTATGTATTTCTAGTTGAATCCAAATTCACGGGCGCACGTGCGTATTTTACGTTAATATGTGTTGAGATGTGGAGGCGCAATTGCCCAGTTGTTAGGGCAGTGGACTCGCGGTCATAGGATTGCGGTTTCGATTCCCAGACCGGGCGTTGTGAGTGTTTATTGGGCGAAAACACCTAAAGCTCCACGAGACTCCGGCAGGGAATGGTGGAGAACCCTGCTGTACTCATTCACCACAACTTTCTCTCACTCTTTCTTCCTATTTCTGTTGTGCCTGTATTTCAAAGGGCCAGCCTTGTCACACTGTGTCACGCTGGATATCCTCGAGAACTACGTTAAGGGTATACGTGTCTGTGGAGTGCTCAGCCACTTGCACGTTAATTTCACGAGCAGGCTGTTCCGTTGATCAGATCAACTGGAACCCTCGACGTCGTAAGCGACGGAGTGCCAACAATGTGTTGAAATACGATCTGGAAAATGTC
>NC_142935.1:12756780-12764280 GCF_046866305.1 Octopus bimaculoides | reverse complement strand
ATATATATATATATATATATATATATATATATATATATATATATATATATATATATATATATATATATATATATATATATATATATATATGATATATGCATGTATACATATACATGTATATATTATATGCATGTATACATATACATGCATATAATATATTCATGTATACATATATATATGTATATTATATATATACAAATATATATGTATATATATTTGCATATATGTATGTATATGTAAACACACACGTACACACACACACATGCATATATCGATATTAGACAGAGAAGAATACGTAGTTTGCAAGTTAATGAGAGTATCAAATTTTAATAAAACATAAACTGCAATAGTAACATCAATAGAGGGAGTAAGATCAAATTCGAAAGGGAATATTAGTCTCAAGACTTGATCGAACTTTCGTATTATTGATTTCTAATTTACGCTCAAGGCTCCTTATCTATTTATTTATTTATTCATTTATTATTTTTGTTAGTGAGTTGAATGCAGGGAACACTCGATCCAATATCGATTCCTATAATGGCTTTAATTTATTTTATTAACCCCGACGGAAGCATAAAAGGAAAATTCCGATATTAGCAGGATTCGAACTCAGATCGCAAAGAAATGCCAGTAAATACCACGAGGTGGTATTTTTTCTTCAACGTTCTTTTGATTCTGATAATATTTCTCTTTGATAATGGTTACAACTTAAAATATAAAACCAGCAACTTTGAGAGGAGGAGCGACAAAAATATTGATCCTATTACATGACTAGTTCTCCACTCCATCGGTTCGGCAGGGATGAAAAGCAAAATTAGCCTCGGCGGGAATTGAACTCTGAACGAAAAGGGCCAGAACAAATATCCCAAACAGTTTCCCGCGATGCTCTAACGATTCCGCCAACCCACCACTCTACATTACTTTTGTAGTGTTGATTGCCTGAATATGAACAAGCCTTAAAATTAATTGTTGGCATTGGTAATTTTTCATTAAACCAATCCCTGTATTTATCTGATATTTTATTTTATTGTTGTTAGGATGAGAAGTACGTTTGAACAAAGCAAGGCCGGAACTCAAAAACGTAATGGCTCGTATCTAAACACGGCAATGAATATGAATAATTGTTTATTTGTTCGACGTTCTAACATTTCTGCTATTCTACCACGCGGCCTTCGTTATAAGATTTCTATCATAAACCCAAAGCTTGTTAGAAATTTCAGGGAGAGAACAGTTAATTAAATCGATCCAAGTACTTCATTGGTGCTTTGTCCTATCGATCCCTGAAGGCCGAAGGGCAAAGAGGATCTTCGTCGGAGTCAAACTCTGAATTTGCAAAGCATTTTTTATTCGATGTATAACAGTACTGCTAGTCAACAACTCCATCGCCCTTACAATATGCTTTGCCGATAGGCGCAGGTGTGGCTGTGTGGTAAGTAGCTTGCTAACCAGCCACATGGTTCCTGGTTCATTCCTACTGCGTGGCACCTTGGGAAAGTCTTCTACTATAGCCATGGGCTGACCAAAGCCTTGCGAGTGGATTTGGTAGATGGAAACTGAAAGAAGCCCTTCGTATATATGTATATATATATATATGTGTGTGTGTTTGTGCGTCCGTGTTTGTCCCCCACCATCGCTTGACAACCGATGCTGGTGTGTTTACGTCTCTGTAACTTAGCGGTTCTACGAAAAAGAGATTGATAGAATAAGTACTAGGCTTACAAAGAATAAGTCTTGGGGTCGATTTGCTCGACTAAAGCAGTGCTCCAGCATGGCTGCAGTCAAATGACATAAACAAGTAAAAGAATAAAAATAAAAGAACACGCACATGACCTACAGAGATGGAGGACAATTGGATTACATCTATCCTGGTACTTGACTAATCAGCCATTTTATTGTCCCCGGCGTGTTGAATGGTAAAGTTGGCCTCGGCAGGATTTCAACTGAAAACATACAACATATCTCCCAAATGGATATATAAAAGCGCCAATCTGCTATAAGCTTAAACATTAAATTTCGATTAACAAAATCGTAATCTTCTTCATAATATTTGGGTAGAACCACTAATTCTTGCAATAAATGGATTATAGGATATGTAATCCTAGTTTATTCTTGGATTCTCAGAGCATTAATATTAAGGAAAATAAAGGCGGTAAGCTGGTAGAATCGTTAACAAGCTTAGAGGTATTTCGCCCGTCTTTAAATTCCGAGTTCAAATTCTGCCGAGGTCGATTTTGCTGTCCATCTTTTCGGAGTCGATAAATTAAGTACCAGTTGCGTACTAGGTCGATCTAATCGACTGGCCCCCTCTCCCATAATTTCGGGCCTTGTGCCTAGAGTAGAAGAGAATATTAAAGAAAGCAAATGCGGTTAACTAGCAGAGTGGTTAGCATGCCGGGCGAAATGCTTAGAAGCATTTTGTCCGTCTTTATGTTATGAGTTCAAATTCCGCCGTGATTGATTTTATCGTCCATCCTGTTGGGGTTGGTACCAGTTGAACACTGGGGGTTGATATAATCAAATTACACTCTTCCCCGAACTTGCTGTCCTTGTTCCAGTATGTGAAACCAATATTAGCGTAAACAAAGCATTTTGTCCCGTGTGCTAATGATTCTGCAAGCTAACCGCCTTTATACACTTCCTAATATTGGTTTCAAATACTGGCGTAAGGCCAGCAATTTCGGAGGAGGGGATACGTCGAGTACATAGACGCAAGTGTTCAACGTGTACTTATTTTATCGACCCCGAAAGCATAAAATGTAAACCGGACCCCGGCTGAATTTGAACTCATATCATAAAGTTGGAAGAAACGCCGCTAACGATTCTGCCAGCTCAACAACTTCACGCACTTTATAATATTGATTTCTGATGTAGTCAAAGGCCAGTAATTTTTCGGTTGTCTGTTGTCGTCAATACGGATTCCTTACCGTTTTTACCTACCAATCGTTTTTCGATCACAATCACATTAAATTTTTGCATTAGCTTCAAAGCAAAACCTTAGAGAAGAAAGCATATCGACACATTATATTACTGGTACATTGTAGACACCGGAGATCTGAAAGGTTAGTGAAACTTGACGGGATATAACTCAGAATCTAGAAAAAATCTAATTGTTCTTATGCAGTTTGTCCTACATCAACCTTTTTTTGTTGTAATACAAACAGTAATTATTTCAAATTTTGACACAAAATCACTAATTTGAGGGTGGGTGGTGATCGATTATATCGATTCCAGTTTTAGACTGGTACCTTATTTTATCGATCCCAGAAGAATAAAAAGCAAAGTTAACTTTGGTTGGATTTGAACTTAGAAAGAAATGCTCGGAAGAAATGCTGCCAACTATTTTGACTGATATTCTAACCATTCTGTCAGCTAGCTGCCTTTGCATTGCTAATAAAATTTCTTTTTGTTATAGGTACTGGGCCTGAAATTTTGCGGGAGGGAGTTAGTCGATTACATTGACCCCTAAACTTAATTGCTACTGCATTTTAACGACGCTGAAAGAGATGAAATATCGTCAACCTCGGTGGAATTTGAACTCAGAACGTAAGTGATCGGAAGAAATGCAGCACTGATAATCATTTATTCTCTAGGTACAAGGTGTTGAAAATTTTTCGGGAAGTGGTCAAGTCGATTATATCCACCCCAGAACGCAGAACGCAGCGGCGGACGAAATACAGCTAAGCACTTCGCCCGGCGTGCTAACAATTTTGCCAGCTCACCGCCTTAGATGCAATACTAATTATACAGAGTTTTAAAGCAAGCAAAAGATTCATATTTCTGGGCCGGAGGTAATGGATAAAACACTTGATGCAACCACTCTTCGTACTTGAATAAGATTTATTACTTTAACATTCGTAAAGATAATCGTTAAATTTCTGTGGTCTAAGTTATGATTGATAAAATCATGATTGAAAACAAAGATTAATTTCAAACTCTTTCATCAGTTTCTTCTGTGAAAAAGCTTTTATAAAAACTTTTGAAACTACTTTATGCAAGTTGAGGGAATAAATTGAACCAATTAAAATATGTCTCAAAAATGAGATCTATTTTTTATCTATTCACTTATGTTTTTCATTAGTTACTCGGTTCAAGGGAAGCGGAAGTACCCATTGTATTTACAGGCCCTCTGAGACTAATGTGATTACTATTGTTAATGCTTCATTTACACACTTACAAGGCAACACCTGTAGAAAATCAAGAGCAGAGCGAACATTCTCGAACGGTGAGTTACCTTATTCATGATCTTACTAACTCCGAGAAGGACCGAAGTGAAAGTCGATATTATTATTAAAATGTTCAAATTCAGAACGTAAAGTGATGTTAACACTACCTTATAATAATTGTTTCTGATATAGAGCTGCAATTATGGGGGAAGGGATTAGGTGATGCCCTCAACCCCAGTATTTCATTGGCACTTTACGTTATGGACTCAGAAAGGATGAAATGCAAAGTTGACCCCGGTGGGATTTGAACACAGAATTTATTGCGGGGTAATGGTTTCAAAACCTAATCAATTCTGAAAATCCACTGCTAAAATAATAATAAATATTTCTCGTTTAAGTATTAGAACAGAAGTTGCAAATAGGAAATAAATAACCGATTAAAGTTTTAACTCAGTACATGGCTTTTTTTTAAAAATTAGAACATGAACATTTATAGTCAAGGAAAATTTCGTACATCTGTAGTAAAGGACACAATGAGCAGTCTAGTCCCTTATATAGAAAAATATATGATGCTCAAGGTTTCAATATCCTTTACTGAATGCCTGTTCCATTGAGGCTGATTTCTTACTTGGGTTAAACGACAAACGCAACGCCAGCAATAGGCTGTTAATACGACAAGGTGGGATAGTCAAAACTGGAACATCGTTTATTATATATCTGTTTCATTAAAGTTGACCGTGGGTTAAACAATAATGACAACGACTGGCAATGCTTGATAATCATGGTTGGAACGTCTTTGATCATATGCTTGTCTCATCTATAATGAAACGACAACGACGGGTAGTATTAAAAGGACAAGACTTCAGCGCCTGGTCTTTTCTTATGGAAGTGGTTACATCCGAAAATCGCATCTCTATTTACTAAGTGAAAATAAGACGAATAATTTGAGTGTTCCGATGGAAGCGTTTGGAAAGTTCGTAGAGTTTATTTCCCACCGAATCTAAAACTAGTTTCTTGTTATATTTACGGAGAATCTTTTGCCAAAATGTTAGCGGTCTCTTAAAAACAATTTGTAAACCGAAATGTTTCTCTTAAAAATAGGGGCCAAATTTTGAATATGAACAATTCCTGCCTTCCTTGACTTTTTAATACAAAAATAACCTGGAACCGGACCGTGGTTCCATGATACCAACTTCTTGTTTTAAAGTGAACTAAATTAAAACAAAATTCTGTCAGGTCGCGGTCTCAAAGCAACCAAAATATTTTGGCAATTTAAATTTAACTGTTGAAGTGAATATAACGGTTTTTGTGTGTTTTTAAATGGCTTATAAACACCTTCCACACTGCAATTGTTTTCGTTCCAGCACACGATCTCAGATCAGGTCACTTGCTATGCAAGTACATCTCCGTAAATTAAAACATTCTGTCGAATTTCTTTGGTAGATTGTTCCAGACATCAACTTCTAAATTTCATAGTTATTTTATTAAATTCTTCATAACTTTCCAAGTCTATATTTCTGCAGAAATATTCTTTAAAATGGGAGAAAAGTGAAAAGAGCGTCAAAGAAATAAAATGAGTCTATCAGGAAATCGAAAGTGAATTTTCCAAACAGTATATAAATACCTATTCTTAGTTGACCTTATTCTTTACAAAAGTCGTACACCTCTTCAAACTGTAGACCTATAGTGAAACGGGTTCCGTTCTTGACCATCCGTCTTATTATCATTATTATTATTATTGAATGAGAGAATAGTGCATGCTATCTAAGTGACACCTTGGTAAAATATATGAAGCCCAGTATACCCATCATGACTACCCGTCCGATAAGGGTACACAAGGTTCATGCATCACAACCATATATGCGCGACATCGTGATCTCATATCTTCAGGTTGAGTAGCCCCACCCGCTCAAATGGTCCTTGAATAAGGGTAGTTTAAGGGTGTTGAACAAGACACCCATGTTTCCAGAGGTGAATTATTCAAACTCCAAAGAATCACCCTCAACACACGGCTGTGATTTTCCCCCACTACTTCTACCCCTGATCAGAGATACACAAATCGTCAGCCACCAAAGGACAATTTCAACTGGTTAAGGTCAAACAACTGACAAGCAAATCTGTGGTATTACAGTTCTATATTTAAGACATGAGGAATTATGTACATTATTTACATTATTTACATTATTTACATATGGTGTAGTGGTTAAGAGCGCGGGCTTCTAACCTCAAGTTTCCGAGTTCTTTTACAGGCAGTGACCTGAATAATAATGATAATAATAATAATAATAGTAATAATAATAATAACATCGAAAAATACCTTAGGAATGAGAACCCAGGTTCGAAATTTACCCAAGACACGAAATGAAGGCTGGAGGGTATATCAGCCGAAACGTTGTGTTAACAAGAAATAAGAGGAGGACGAATATCCGTCAAATGTAAATATCTGTGGTATTGAGCAGAATTATTATCATTATCATCATCATCATTATTATTATTATTATTATTATTATTATTATTATTATTATTATTACTGAGTGAGAGGGTAATTCATGTCATGAAAGTGACACTGGGGTACGATATACGAAGCCGATTTTACTCATCATGGTAACATGTCTGATAAGGGCACAACAGGTACATGCGTCACTGACATATGTACGCAACATGGTGATCTCATATGAAGATAAACAACACATGACCTTACAGGTGGGGCCCATTCAGAATTGTCTTCATGTCGGGCTGTCCATCCCGTTCAGAAGGGATTGCAAACACAGCCAACACTACTATTTTTAAAGACGATAAAAATGTGTGGCTTGTATAGGAAATATGGGTGCTGTATCTAGTAGAGGGACTGGGTACGAAAATGTTCCATCATTTGGTGTAGCATCAGAGAATTTAGAGAGAACTGAACAAGTTGTGACTTCTAGATTCTTCGGTAAAACTTTAAATAACACAACTTAAGTGCAACTTAACTAAAACATCAATACAACAACGATCGTCGATTGATTTGCTCTTCACAGTTGCTTATCTTTTATTCTTTTATTTTGGTTTCAAATGATTGTGGAAGAGACAGAAAATCTCACATGGTACTTTCGTAGCTTTTACGGTGTCATTATACCTTTTGCTTCACTGGACTGCGGCCATGCTGGAGCGCCGCCTTCAAATGTTTTACACGAACAGATGGACGCCAGTACTTACACTTTTGCGTCCGATACTAATTCTATCGATCTCATTTGCTAAATCGCTAAGTCACACGGACATAAAGAAAGAGACACCGGTTTTCAAGCTGTAGTAGAGGACAAACTCAAACACACGCACACACACACACACATACAACTGC
>NC_142935.1:12749280-12751780 GCF_046866305.1 Octopus bimaculoides | reverse complement strand
TCTCTCTCCAATTTTGTCTTCAAACTTTACTACGTAAATATAGAGATTTGTATTAATTTAGGTATATTTTATTAACACGTGCGAATGTATGTGTATACATACCTATATGTGTATATTACGCATGTGAGAGTGTATATACATATTTGTGCATTTACATATGTATATATATATGTATGTATGAATGTATGGATGCATGTATGTGTGTATGTATATAGATAGATAGATGTATGTATGTGTATAACTTAAGGTATAAAGTTATATTTGTATTTGCACGTTAATATATATATATATGTGTGTGTGTGTGTGTGTGTGTGTGTGTGTGTGTGTGTGTGTGTGTGTGTGTGTGTGTGTGTGATATACTATCTGTGTATGTGATTCTACATGCGTGTGTTTGCAGGTGTGTGTGTGAGTGCGTGCATATGTTTGCGTGTTCGTGTTTCTGGGATCCAAATTAATGATTCGAAACCGACTCTGACAAAACGGGCAATTAAATACATACGTATGTATGTATGTATGTATATATGTATTAGTGTTAGTATGTATATGTATGTTATACTTTATGCTAAGGACCGGATTGTTTTAACAGTGGTGGTCATGTCATGGTGATGGAGAATCTTTGTCACTCTCTCATCACAATATATGTACATAAATGTATAAATGACTATATGACTGAATATCAATATGTATGTATGTATGTATGTATGTATGTATGTATATGTATTTATGTTAGAATATATTTGTATATATGTATGTACTTGTAAAGCGCAATGTGTGTATGAAAGTGTAAACGGTAAACAAGGACCAAAATTGTTAATATAAATAAAGGGTTAGCTTTGGACGGTAACCGAAGGAGAAACCGTAAAGCGCCACCAACCAAATCACCAACCAACCAACCACGCACTTGCTTTTAAATATTGTATTTTCTATCACGGCAGCAGCAGTGGCAGCAGCAGCAGTGGCTTGTAGCAGCAGCAGCAGCAGCAGCAGCAGTTACAGAACCGGCAGCAGCAGCAGTGGTTGGAGCAATAGCATCATCATCATCATCATCATCGGCATTATCGTCGTGGTCGTTGTCGTCGCCGCTAATGGCGGCGGCAGCAGCAGCGGCAACATTATCATCATCATCAGCATCATCATAGTCATCATCGGCGCCGGCGGCAACAGTAACATCATCAGCATTATTATCATCATCGACATCATCATCATCATCACTGCTACCAGCTTCACCACCACTAACACCACCATCATCGTCATCGTCGTCGGCATCATCATCATCATCATCATCATCATCACCCTCATCATCATCATCATGACCACCGTCATCATCATCACCATCATCATCATCATCATCATCATCACCCTCATCATCATCATCATGACCACCGTCATCATCATCACCATCATTATCATCATCATCATCATCACCCTCATCATCATCATCATCATCATCATCATCGTCACCCTCATCATCATCATCATGACCACCATCATCATCATCATCATCACCGTCATCATCATCATCATCATCATCATCACCCTCATCATCATCATCATGACCACCGTCATCATCATCACCATCATTATCATCATCATCATCATCACCCTCATCATCATCATCATCATCATCGTCACCCTCATCATCATCATCATGACCACCATCATCATCATCATCATCACCGTCATCATCACCATCATCATCATCATCACCGTCATCAGCATCAGCTGCAGCGGCAGCAGTAGCAGCGAGTCACCGGCACCACCGACCCCACACCCACCCTACCATTACATAGAGAGAAAAAAAGTAAATAAATAAATAAATAAATAAATAAATAAATAAATAAATCTCCGCACCCCCACCTCACCTTGCCAGCCGACACTTGCAAGTTGCTGCATCAGCCACCACGCCCACCAGCGCCACCAGCACTACAAACACTACCACCAACACCGCCACCACCACCACCGACATCACCGCATAAACAGCTACCACCACCGCCACCACAACAACAACAACCACCACCACCACCCCTGCAACAGCAACAACAACAAAGCTACTATTAGTACTACTACTACTACTACTACTACTACGACTACTACTACTAACAAACCAACCAACCACCGGCATCCCAATACTACAACTTCTACTACGACTACGACTCACTATTGCTGCTGATACCAATAAAAACAACAGCCACCACCACCACCACCACCACCACCATCATCATCATCATCATCATCAACACAACTACCCGCCGCTCCGCCGCCATCCCGACCACTTAAACAACCACAACAAGCAGGACAACAACAACAACAGCAACAACAGTTACTACCACTACTCATGAAATGACCACCGGTGTCCCAATACTACAGCCGGTACTACTACTGCTACTACCATCACCAACACAATAACATCTACTACTACTACTACTACTACTACTAATAATAATAATAATACTATTACTACTACTACTACTACTACTACTACTACTACTACTACCACCAC
>NC_142935.1:12724280-12744280 GCF_046866305.1 Octopus bimaculoides | reverse complement strand
TGTGCGTCCTCGTAGGTCTGTGTGTGTGTGTGTGTAATGATAGCCCGTTTATGTGCGCGCGTGTGTGTGTGTGTGTGTGTGTGTGGTTGTGGCTGTTTATGTATATGTGTGGTTGGATATAGGAAGAATTTATAGTAAGAATTTTGGTAGGAGTGGCTGTCATACAAAACAAAGGTGTTTGCTTATGAATTTTTCACTGGAGATCGAGCGATTGTAGCATGAAAAGACAGAAGTTCTCCGCGAAGAAGCACTCGAAGAACGTCAAGTTCACTTAGACGCTTACTTGTAATATGATGACAAAATTTTTGTCGTTCGAAACTACAACATGTTGTTCACTGTCAAAACTGTTTTACCAAATAAACGTTTAAGTGAAGTCGACGGCCTTCGTGCGTTCCTGAATGGCTAACTTCTGTCTTTAACGCTGCAATCGCTCTCACGCTATGTCAACCTGTCTGTAGCTCTTACTTAGATACTCCATAAATGTTCAATAATATAGAGATCTGGGGACTTTTGGTGGCCATATAAGATGTTCAACTTCACTAGAATATTCCTCGTGCCGTTCAGTAATAAATTTTAGCTGTGTGAATTGTTGCATTATCATCCTGAAAGATTGCGTTTACATCCGGAAACCGTTCCGTAACAATAGGATGAATTTGATCAGATAAAATGCTTAAATAGTCTTGACTATTGATTCTGCCATGAAGGGAAACCATTGGGCCGGCAGATTTCCAAGATATAGCCCCCAGATCATCACAGATCCTCCTCCATGTTTAACAGTTGGAAGAAGGCAGTCTTGGTCAAATGCTTCTTTTGACTGTCTCCACACGTATACTTGGCCGGCCTGTAGTCGGAAATAAGGTAAAGAATTACTCGTCCGAGAAAATAACATTCTTCCACTGCTCTAGGGACCAATTCTGCAGGTTTTTACTTCACTCTAAACGCTTTGCAACGTTTGTTTTTGAAAGTCATGGTTTTCTGACTGCAGCCCTCCCGTGAAATCCAGTTTTGTGCAGCTCCTGGCGAACGGTGTTTGTGGAAACTGGGTTCTCGAGGTGGTCATTAAGCTCTGCAGTCATTAAGCTCTGTACTTTTGTGATCCTTTCTAATAATTCGCGTAACAGTCCGACGGTCCCTACCTGAAAGTTTTGGATTACTTTCGGAGTTTTGTTTCGACGAGGAGATTTTTTCCCTCTTTCTCAAAAGCTGTCATTACATTCGAGAAAGTATTTCTTGATACACCAAACAATTTGGCTGTTTTCGTTGCGTTTGCTCCTGCCATACGGGCACCAACAATTTGACCTCTTTGAAAGTCTGATAGATCTGTCATTTTGATGAATTTTAATTAAAGTTTTTTGATGATATCTGAAAAGAAACAGCAATTTTAGCAAAACATATTAAGCAAGACAAATAATAAATCAAAAACATAAAAATAAACAAGCTTTTGACGGTTTTATAGATATCTGAATATTATAATGTTATGATGCTAGGTGTTTCCATCATTTTGTCCCACTCCTGTATATATGTATATATATATATATATATATATATATATATGAGAGAGATAGAGAGAGAGAGAGAGAGAGAGATAAATGCCAAAATGGGATATAGACTATAGATTAATAGCAGCTCAAATTGCTACAAATCATCCCCAAAGGTCTTAAAAACGAAAAGCAGAAAAAAATTCGAAGCATTAGGCGCATCACGCAGACTTGATGGTTTTGTCGCGGTTGGGAATGCTTTGATCATAGTCGCGCTCGAATGGAGCCGACCCTATATCTGCCGTTGAACGTCATTAACCTCATTTTATCACATGATCAGTCCGCTGCAGCCAGGTGAGCCGAACGTTCCATGGTCAGTTTCTAGATCGCCGTCCATAGCAAAGTCTGCTGCAGTATATATTGGCTCACAATCCATTTCTATTCTTGACCTTTAGACTGTATGTGTCTATGAAATTATTTGTATTTCTGTACACATACACATATACACACGCATACCCATGCACACACTCACATGTATGTTTATACAGTTGCGTAGGCGCACATGCAAACACATGACCTCTGCCATATCCATAGCTAAATATATAAGATATTCAATCAAGAGAAGTAACCAAAAGGGAAAACGTAATAATTACATGTTCGTCTGGATAAGGAAATAAAACTCTCTCGGTTATTCTCTCTCTCTCTCTCTCTCTCTCTCTCTCTCTCTCTCTCTCTTTATCTCTCTCTCTCTCTCTTTATCTCTCTCTCTGCAAACATATGTATGTATGTACGTATGTATGTATGTATGTATGTATGTATGTATGTATGTATTAGGTATGTATCTATGTACAAAAGATCACACACGCATAGAAAGAAAAGGGGAGAGATTAGACTGGCGGACAGATAGAGATATCTATCTATCTATCTATCTATCTAATCACATTTTCTATATATGTTGCTGTGTGTCTGTGTGTGTGTGCGTGCGTGTGTATACATATATATATAAAGTGAGAGACAAGAGGAGACAGAGGGACGGAGAGATTAGTCGAGGTAGCTTTCTCTACTGAGAAACTCTATCGTAATTCTCAGAGTTTCCAATTCGATTTCACAGCGATGCATTGAAATGTCCTCCGAAATATTATCATCATCTGACTGAAATTTCAAGATACTTATTAACTACAAAATAATTAGAATTCTTCTATTTAATTTCAATTACTTTTCCTACTAAGTGACTGAAGACGGTGTACATTTTCTCTTCTTGACCAAATCAATAAAAGAGATGGACTAACCCAAATGTTCCCCAATCCTGCCTATATATCTATGTTTGTATAAAAAATGAACGCATGAATATAACTTACCCAACATTTATGGATACTACGGACTGTATTTTAATCAACCCAGGAATACGGACTAAGATCTTAAAGGTTATATATATTTATCTATATGATACAAGATGGAATGAACAGGCTTTAGTCCAAATCACAACACTCGTTTCTATGCATTAGAAACAGCTGTTAGAAACAATTGTTGGGATTTGTGCTTGAAGCTTTTTCATTCCTTCTTCTTGTATTCTGATTATTTTGTATGAATTCTACCTATACTAACGAATTTCCACATGCATATCCAGTAAAAGGATATGTTGTATGATGGCATATGGTAGCCGGTAACTGTGGACGGACTTATGAAATGCATGTAGTTAGAAGCTTGCTTCCCAGTCACATGGTTCTGGATTCAGTCTCACTGCGTGGCACCTTTAGTGTCTTCTATCGCCTCGGGCCGACCAAAGGCTTGTTAGTGAATTTAATAGACGCAAACTGAAAGAAGCCCGTCGTACATATATATATATATGTATGTGTGTGTGTGTATGTGTGTCTTTGTGTCGGTGTTTGTCCCCAATCATCGCCACTTTACAACCACTTTTGATGTCTTTACGTCCCCGTTATCTAGCGTTTCGACCAAGAAACCGATATAATAAATATTCAGCTTAAAAATAAGTCCTGGGGTCGACTTTTTCCACTAAAAACAGTTCCGGTTGGTGCTCCAGCATCACCGCAATCAAATGACTGAAACAAGTAAAAGAATAGAAGAAGATACCTGTTATGATAAACAGAGAAGATGTAGTGGAAAATTAAAATAAACACAAGTAAAAATTATTAGTTCCTACATACGTTTCGGCAAGGCGGTTATTTACCCGCAGCATTGGATGACTGAAACGCTTTTGAATGTTTTCCGGGCTAGGATAACATTAGAAACACAGGAGCTCTCATACAGTAGTAAGTTTTACATGTAATTGAACATTAAAGTTATGTACGAGTGGTGCTGACTAGCTCCTGGTTTGGGCAAAAGAAAACAGGAGGATTAGTTTATTGTGATTTTATTCAACATATTCCCGTCTCACATTCACACACTTATTGTAGCGGTCCTTCAGTTTTTTCTAAACCTTGTAAAAGAACTCGGGAGGTCGGGCGTCCAACTGGGTCTTTCGCAACACCCTTAAAGCCAGGAACTTTTCGAGAACCCCTCGTATATCTATCTATCTATCTATCTATCTATCTATCTATCTATCTATCTATCTATCTATCTATCTATCTATCTCATGCGTACACATACATATGTATACATGCATTTATAGCTAGCTAGCTTGATAGGTAGATAAAAGAAACAGATATATGTATATATATATATATGCTATCGTAAGCTAATATCTGTGGGCAACTCAAACTAAGCCCTGTGTTAACGTCTAAGCACACGTATGAAAATCCTCTCTTCTGGACGTACATATGTATCTGTGTATTTATACGTATGTGTAAATGTGCATACAAACATTCCTATGTTGCTCTTTATGTGTATATGTATATATTCCATGCGCCTGTGTTATTTTGGCATGGGTGTATGTTAAAGATTATTTCTTTCATATGAAGTATCGATCACATATACTTTGAAATCAATTATGTACAATTACTGGACATATATTTATATAAGTGCATATAAATCTCTTTCTATATTAATGCATGCGTTATATATATGTGTGTGTGTGTGTGTGTATATATGTATTGATATATATGGGTGTGAATATACGTATTCATATTAATATGTGTGTGCATATATTCCGCCTTCATGTTTTGTTGGTTGAAGTTATTGGACTAGGCCCATATTGCTGCACCAGCTTGAAGGGTTTTACACGATCGTATCGACCCGCTGCTTAATTTAGTACGGTACTTATTTTATCGATTTATATTTATTGAATCGGTAAGTTAGGTTTTTGATGTAATCGAAAGCTGTATGTCTTACGGGTTCACACCGTCAAATATATTTACAAACGCAGACACACACACAAATACCACTCACACACACACAGATGCTTGCATGCAATCACAAAATATGTATATCAAATAAAAATGAATTCGAGGTGTTTGGCGGTGGTATATGTCTGCAAGCAACTGTATCTGATGGAAAGATTGACAGAATGCAGTAAAACTTTATGCCGTGGGCAGAGGAAGTTCCAAAGTTTCGCAAAAGGTTCTTCTTCTGAAGTTTTTCTTTAACTTATCAACCTTTTTTCCTTCTATTCTCCTATCCTGTCTTACTACAGTAAATATGGATGCATGCTTTAGCTCCCGTGTGTTGCAAATTTAATTTCCAAACCACTCACGTTCAGCTTTTGTTCTCTCTAATCATCCAAGATTTCTTCTACTTTTCCTCATCCTGCTCTCGATGTTTCTTGAATTATTTTCTATGTTTGCATCCCTCCCCCATTCTTTTATGTTGTTTATCAGTTGCTGCTTGTCAATCTCTTATAAACGTTACGAGACTATTTTCTTTTATCTTCTGTTCCCTTTCATTTCAACCCTGAAATTAGAAAATTACCACAGAATACGTATATACATAATTATTTCATTTACTACTTTATATACATATATATATATATATATATATATATATATATATATATATATATATATATATATATATATATATATATATAGCAATAAGAAAATGGAGGGGAATACGTGTAGAAATTTAGGGTCAAATTTCCTTTTACCCGCACCCACTTATTACACTTGGTAAAAACACTAGTGTAATAATAATTCGGCATCCATCTAGCACTATATTGGATAGATATTATCCCTTAGTGGGTCGGATTCACAACTCCTAACTTTCTTGGATTATATATATATATAATGTGTGTGTGTGTGAAGGTGCATGCCTCAGTGGTTAGGGCATTGGGCTCACAATCATGAAATAGTGAGTTCGATTTCCTGACCGGGTTTCGTGTTGTATTCTTGAACAAGACACTATTTCACGTTGCACCAATTCATTCATCTGCTGAAATGAGTTGCGACGTCATTGGTGCCAAGCTGTATCGGTCTTTCCTTTTCCGTTGGATAACATCAGTGTCGTAGAGATAGGAGCCTGGTATGCATGGGTGACTGCTAGTCTTCCATAAGTAACCTTACCCAGATTTGTGCCTCGGAGAAGAATATTCTCGGTGAAATGCCATGGTTCAGCAAAAACGATTGATAGAATAAGTACGAGGCTTAAAACAAAATATTCTAGGGGTTCATTTGTGAGACTAAAACTCCATTTGTCATTCCGTGTACTAAAAGTCCAATGCAATGGAAGTTCCCTGATGACTTGTAGTAATCTAAGCAGTTGAAAGCCTACACTTTAGAAATCTGCATATGGGCTACTGAAAACTTACCCAAAATCGTTGTTGTGACTTTTTGTGACAGGAACCTAATTCAGTGGAGATTCTTTTGAATGAGCAGTTCTTTTTAGGGAGAGCACTGCTCACACAAATTCATGGAAAGGCACCAGAGAACGGAACGTGCATTAAACATTGCTTATCACATCAATCCAGTGGTATATAGAACTTTCGTTTTTCATCTATGCTCCAAACCATGTGACTCTGCAGCAGAACTAAATAGTCATCTAAGAGGTCATGGCCGGATATTCAGAAATTCCATTTACAACAAAGAAGCAGAAAGAGACGGCAATCATCTGTGAAGATGGAGAATCTCTCCCCCCCCCCCAACTCTGTGTGTGCCTATTGGTGATTGTTTCAGTTTTTTAATTACAAAAATGCGAAGAATATACTCGATACAGTAGTAGAGTGGAAATATTTGCCTTACTCATTAGATTAGTTGTTATTCTTATTCTACTCTACGCAGAAGGCCCGAAATCTTTGGGGAGATCGGAGCCAGTCGACTAGATTGACTCTAGTATGTAACTGGTGCTTAATTTATCGATCCCGAAAGGATGAAAAGCAAAGTTGTTATTATTACACTAATGTGCAAGCGGTGGTAGGGGACAGAGACACAATCACACACACACAAACACAAACATATACACACACGACGGGCTTCTTACGGTTTCCATCAACCAAATCCACTCACAAGGCTCTGGACGGCTATGGTAGAAGACAGCTGCCCAAGGTGCCACGCAGTAGGACTGAACCCGAAGCCATGTTGTTGGGAGGCAAGACACCCACTTACAAGACATAAATCTACAAGAAACTTGCCGGAGCTCTCGGTGGAGCCGGATGGAAACTGGTAGCAACACTTTGTGAACGAAACTTCTTTACCACATTGCTATGTATGAGTGCCTCTATTTGTAAAGACATCCTCTACCTTTTGACATTCTGCGTATTGTTCGAGATGTAATCGTTTCTACCTCTTGAAATTTATTACGATCGATTGGTATATGAGCGAGTCTCTCTAATCATTCTTTTTATCGGGTGTCTTTAACAGTGAAATAGCTGTGCATGTTTTATAATATAACTTTTATCTAAACAGCTCAGCGAACATATATATATGTGTGTATGTGTATATACATGTAGGTAGGCAAACAGACACACAAACACAGACACACACACACACACACACACACACACAAAATATGTGCCTGATTATATGTATTTATGTAAGGATCTATATATATATGAATATATATATATATAAATATATATATATATATATATATATATATATATATATATATATATATATATATATATATATATATATATATATATATATAAATATGTATATATGCATAGATATAGATGTAAAAATATATATATGTATATACATAATTAAATAAATATTCATACATACTCTCTCATACTAACGAACACAAGTATATATACATAGATTTGTATATATATTATATATTTGTGCGTTTAGTATACATGCATGCATATATATATATATATATATATATATATATATATAACTGTAATATATATATAATATATATGTAATATTTATATAATATATATATATAAATATATATATACACACACACGCATATATGTATGTGTTAGTACATATATATAAACATTCATACATACATACATTCAAACATACACGTAGTGTTTAAACTCTGCAAATTTGTTTATCCAATTCCATTTTTTTCTTTTGTAGTTGTTTTTCGTTATTTGAGCTATTTACTTAAAAGCGTTTAAGGAAATGAAATATATTTTTTCATTAATGCAACAATGATGTTGTAGAGACCATCTCCTGTCTGAGAGGTATGTTTGGCGTGAGAGAGTAGGTGATGGCTGCTCGCAAACATACGCACACAAATCAAACCACTCAAAGCTACATATACAGACGGAAAAAATAATATTTACACACAAATAAAGACCTACTCATATAGGTATATATATACAAACATACATTCATACATGTAAGTATGTATGTATGTATATATGTATGTATGGATGTATGTATGTAGACGTGTGTATATGATTGTGTCATAGAAATCTGTTTGCAACATGAATGTGTATTACTTTGTCTGGCTGTCTGCAATAACCTATATCAAGTTATGTTTCAACATCTAATATATATGTTTATAACTATGCAAATACGTATGTTTGCACATGGATATATATATATATATATATATATATATATATATATATATAAACCGTTAAACCGGGCCCATGAACCTGGCTAGGCTTGAAAAGGGCGCATAAATAAAAGAAAAAAAAAATATATATATATATATTCATATATATTTATATATACATATATATTTATATATATATATCTTTATATGTATATTTATATATATATGTATATATATATATATATATATATATATATATATATATATATATATGATGTTGTACTTGGGGATGGTCATATTGCCAGTTTAGCCAATAAAAACACACGCACTGTATATTTGGTGTTAATTTTTTTTTTTTTCAGCTTTATATTACATTAATCTTAATCTTAATCTTATTTCGGCCAGAGTTCTTTCGTCACACTTCTGTGACCTCATCAGTGGTCCTTTGTTTCCTTCTTTCTTATGTGTGTCTCACCTTGCTAACTATCAGCCATTTTGTATATATATATATATATATATATATATATATATATATATATATATATATATATATATATATATATATATATATATATATATGTATATATATATATATGTATATATATATATGTATATATATATATATGTATATATATAGATATGTATATATATATGCATATATATATATATACATATATATATATATATATATATATGTATATATATAATTATATCTAACCTTTGAAAGGAAAAGGAAATGGTCTTTAACGTTTTGGAGGCGAGTCCTTCAGCAAAATCATGAAATGCAAGAGAAAAATCAGTAGAAGTGAGAAAGGAAAACAGTTCAGTCGCCATGTAGGTATGGTGGTCTGTGTATGTGTGCGTGTGTGGGGGGAATTGTGGTGGGAAGGAGGAAGCGGAAGCAGTGTGTCCTTGTATAGCTATGTAGGGAGATGGGTATATAGCCTTGTGTATGGTGTGGATGGTTACTTTTGGTTTGGGAAATAGTTGGAGTATGCGTAGGGGTGCGTAAAGTGTGTTTGGAAAAAAATAGGGAAAGGAAGGAGGGTGGGTGATGAGAAGAAAAATATGTGAAACAAGGGAGGAAACAACCTAGATGTTGAGAAAACAATGAAATATACACGAAAAAGGGACCAGGTCTAAGATTAGGAGAAAAAGTGAGGGTATATATTTGTGGAAATTGTATAAAATTGAAGAGACTATGTATAATATCCAAAGAAAAAGCAGTTAAACGTGAAAGAGCTTTTATAACAGAAAGGATTTTCTTTGGCTGTGTGGTAAGAAGCTTGCGTCCCAACCACATGGTTCCGGGCTCTGTTCCGCTGCGTGACACCCTGGGCAAGTGCCTTCGCAATAGCCGCGGGGCGACCAAAAGACTTGTGAGTGGTTTTGGTAGAAGGAAACTGAAAGAAGCCTCTCGTATATATATATATATATATATATATATATATATATATATATATGTATGTATGTGTATTTGTGTCTGTGTTTGTCTCCCCACCGCTTCACAACTGCTGTAGGTGTATTTATGTACAAGTACTATAGCGGTTTACCAAAGGGCTCCGATAAAATAAGTACCAAACTTTAAAAAATAAGTTGTGGGGTCTATACATCAGACTAGAAAAAAACCTTATAGGCGGTGCCCCAGCATGGCTACAGTCAAACGACTGAACCATTTGAAAGATTATATATATATATATGTGTGTGTGTGTGTGATAGAGAGAGAGAGAGAGAGTGAGAGAGAGAGATAGAGAGAGAGAGAGAGATAATGAGAGAATGAGAGAGTAGGAGAGAGAGAGAGACAGAGGGAGAGAGAGGGGAGAGATGGAGGATGCAGTCTGTTGGTGTGTGTTCATCGTGTGTACATGTGTATAAACGATCAGCTTCATTGGAGTTTCCATCAACAAAATTTCTTTGATGGAATTAATCAAACCGAGGTTAGAGAGGAGAACCTTTTCCAACAATAGAGCTGTTACATTGTTTCTGGACCCGATCAGACGTAGATGCAAAGCGAAGCCTCCGCCTCTCTGTTTGCTCGTTTCTCTCTCTATTCTCTGTTTCTCCTCTGTCTTTCACCCGTTTTCTCTCTGCTTCTCAATATGCGTGTGTATGTGTATATACACATGTATACACATACAAACACCCTCACACTCACATATACATATATCTCGACGTTCTTTACGAAGGTCATTCTTCCAATAATCATACGCCTGCAGCGCATTGATGACACTACAACAAAAGTCTTTCCAATCAAGTGAAAATTCTCCAGCTGCCTTGTCAATGTTGTCCAACCAGCTCGTGACGTTGTTCAGCCATTGCGCTCTTTGCCTGCCTCGTGTTCCTCTTCGATTTATTCTTCCTTCTATGATAATGTTTTCCAGAACTTTGCTTCTTCGAATATGGCCAAAGTAGATGAGCTTTTGGTTTTTCTTTAAGCTGAAGAGTTTTCATCTTTCACATTCATTTATCCCAGTGGTTCCCAACAAATTTTTGGCCATGCCCCATCGAATCATTTCTAAAATTCTGATGCCTCCTTGTAATATTTAATCAATGTTATTCAAAATTTGGTTAATGTTTACAATATTTCCCGGAAACAAAATATATAAAAAAAAATAGTGTAACGGATTCAAAAGCAATGTGTACGAAACGAATATAGGAAACGAAACCAACGAGATAGGGGAGGACTTCAGGAAATTCCCAAGATCCGAGTGTTTACCTCACAACTTTTAGGAAAATGGTTTTTTTAATGAAATTTTAAATAAATTTCATATATATACATGTGTGTGTGTATGTGTATGTGTGTGTGTATGTGTGTGTGCGTTACCAGTACCATAAATCTGTCTGTCTGTCTGTCTCTCTCTCTCTATCTATCTATCTATCTATCTATCTGTCTGTCTGTCTGTCTGTCTGTCTGTCTCTCTCTCTCCTCTTTCTCTCTCTCTCTCTCTCTCTCTCTCTCTCTCTCTCTCTCCTCTTTCTCTCTCTCTCTTTCTTCCTCTTTCTCTTCCTCCACTCCATTTCAACCCATTTCACACAATTCAATTCTTTCATCCCACACCCCCATCGCCATTTATTGCCCTATCAACACACTGCAGCACCACAGTTTTCTTGTGTACCGAAATATTTTGGTCGCCACACACCCGCACACATAAGTCTATTCCAGTTTATTTCTCCATAGGGAATTAAGATTGTGTTGCTTTCAGTACTGATCAGTTATATATTACATGCATGCATTCACGCATGCGCACACAAACACACACACACACACACACACACACACACACCCATTTTCACATACCACTAAATCGAAGGAAATAATCTATCTCCTCTTTAGTGACATCAGGTCTTATTGATTTTAATAAAAACGACCTGTTGTCTCTAAAGTTTCCCAAATTTGATAAAACTGTCCTCATAAGGGATGTAAAGAATTTCTTTTAAATTATTCATTCTAGAATTGCCCCCTTTTTCTATTGGTATACGAAACATTCCGTACAAAATTTATAAATTCAACATAACCCTACGCATACCTCACCAAAGTACTACCATGCCCCACCAAATTATTACCATGCACCACCACAATATTACCATCTCCGACGTTGGGAATCACGGTTTTAACCTATATTATTCCGTTGGACAATCCTTGTAAGAGATTCGTATCATTTTCCTGTACACGCACGTTTCAAACATATTCATTAAATTCTCTTCGAATTTGTTCGGAATCCATTCTTCACAATCAAAATTGCCTATTGGTCAAATGAGCACTTTCACCAGCCTTGGTTTTAACTTAGGACATTTTTGCTACTGTAGATGTTATTTAACTTTTCCATAAATATTTATATGTTAGTAAGTTAAATTATTTAACAGTTTCACATAAATATTTCGTCTCACAACTGCGTCATTTTGTTTTCAATGATTTCTCATACAACAAATGATTTTCTATCCTTGTGTTTGTTGTTTTGCCAACATTTTATATGTGTGCGCTGTCACATCGTTTTTATTTTCGTTGTTTCAGATGGTATTTATATTTTCGTTTATCTTTGTTGTGCCAACGTAAGGACGTGTTGTATGTGTATGTATTTTTGTAGTTTCTCTGTGTGCACTTTTGTGGTTTATTCTGTGTACAGTTGTATTTAGTTTATGATAATCGAATTTATCTTTGTCTTTGCATTATTGTGGTGGTAGTGGTGTGTGTTGTTAATCCATTAATTTTTCTTTAGAAGGAGTGTGTGATTTATTGTCCATATCCAGTATGGGTAATGATTATGTAACCTATCATAGTGTGGGATCTTTGAAATGAGAGGAAAGACTTTTTATTGCAACATTGTTTATTGACCTATTTCATTTCTGAGTGGTATGTTGGAAGTTTGTAGATATCCTCTAAAGCGTATTCACACAAGTGAAAATAAAAATCGGTCATTTTATCTACACTACGAGTAATTTCTTCTATATAGTTTGCGCATATGCCTTTATTCTGCTGTAACATGTATCTCAATGTATCTCACATAGCACATTACATTGCTAGTTTTACAGTTTATTTACAGTTTGGTTGAGTACAATTTTAAATTATTGTCAGAAAAAGGGGGTTTACATTTTACAATTTATTTCTTATTTTCACACCACGTGACCCACTGTCTTAGTTTCTTTACTAACTGTTCCAGTGTATGATCATGATCCATTTTTTATGATGCTTCCATACTTTTATTTGACTCCTCTGGGGAATTCAATTCGATCGAGTTGTTTGTATTCTGAGTATTGTATGTGGTAGATGTTATTCAGTAATCTATTTCTTAGCTCACACGAAGGACACATTACTGCGGTGGTAGTGGTCGTGGTGCATTTGCTATTAATCCACTCATTTCTTTTTTCCTAGAAATAGTGTCTGGTTTGTCGTCCATGTCCAGTATGCACACTGACTATGTAACCTTCCATGGTGTAGGATCTTGCTAAATGGGTGCAATCAGGTTACGACGATGAGCGTTTCTCATGAGTCGATCGACCAATCGCCTGTTCGCGTATTTGAGACCTTCACAGACACGGGTACCCCTCAACGTAGCTCTCAGCGAGATTACACTGAATGTAACAAAGCTGACTCTTTGCCAGCTGAGTGGATTGTAGCAGCGTGAAATAAAGTGCCTTGCTCAAGGACGCACCGCGTTGCCGGGAATCGAACTCATGACTTTACGATTGTGAGTCAAATACTCTAACCACTAAGCTTTTACAGTGGGGTCTAAATTCTAAACTAACGAGCTTCTTAACCACACGGCTATGCTTGCACTCTGAACACTTAGAGGCGGTGCTCCATTTTCTCAGAAATTCACATCCATGAAGCTAATAAAATGTGATTAAAAAAAAAAATAAAGAACTCATTCTTGTTTTAATTTAATCGAATTTATTTAAAGCAACTTATGTTGGAGTAGAAGCAGCAATGGTGAATTAATTGATCTACTTAAGTTGACAGTAGACAACAAGTGATATCAGGATTCTCTCGTAAATCTCAACAACCAAAGAAAGAGGCTTACTGGTCTTTTATGTGTGTGAAAACATGTGACTGTGCGAATGCGCCTGGCTTACTGGTTAGGTTGTTATGTTGCGATCAGTGCCATGCGATCAATTCCTATATCGAATGGCGCAGTGTGCCCTCAAACAGGGTACTTCACCTCGCATTGTTCAACGCTCAATGACCCAAGGAAAATGCAATTACAGTAAATTTGATGAAAAGTGGGCGAATATGGAAGGGGTGATGCTTGTCGGATGGAGAGAATTGATAGATGAAGGGGGCGGTCTCCAAGTGGTGTCTTTGACATTCAGGGTGATCTAAGATCTGTTGGATTCCTTGGTTACTTCTGGGGCGGGGGTGCTCCCTCCGATGAGGGAATTTAGTTTTTTTTTTCTTATTTACACGTGTTTATGAAAATCCCTTCTGTTTTTCCCTGAATGTTAGGTTGTTATGTTCCGATCACAGTGTCGTGCTGTCAATTCCTAGATCGCGCGCCGCAATGTGCCCTCAAACAGGGTACTTAATTTAACCTTGTTCAACGCTCAACGACCGAGAAAACGATTTACTGGTCTATTACATACGTAAACACATGTGGCTATGCGAAGGTGCGTGACTTACCGGTTAGGTTGTTAGGTTCCAATCAATTCTTAGATCGTATGGAGCAATGTGTTCTTGTACAAGGTACTTCATTTCATCTTTTTCAAAGCCATAAATGTGTGCGAAAAAGAAGTGGCTGTGGGAAGGCGCGTGATCCAGTAGTTAGAGTGTTCGGCTTAAGATCATAATATAGTGCTTTCAATTCCTATAGTAGGCGGCGCGTATTGTTCTTGAGCAAAGCACTTCATTTCACGTTGTTCAAATCAAATCCAAATGAGCAACAACTTTTTCTATCCGTCTCTGCCAGCTCGTGACTACACAAGCACCTAAAAGACTTAGCGAAAGCATGGTAAAGGATACCAAGCCGTACTCGTTTGTAGGGAAAGACTGGCTTTTGTCATGTGGGTTTTGTTTTTTGACTACAGAGGCTATTATGTGTGTATTATATTGATATTATATTGCGCTAATATTGCTTTTGTTGTTCTCGTTGACGCTGTCTTTCTTTTACTTTCGTTTTTGCTTCTGGTCTTGTTGCTGCCGTCGTTAAAATTGTTTTTTTTCAGCCAAACTCTGTAAACCTAAAACGAAATGCGTTCAGTATATTTGTATACGATGGATTTTAGATGTTGTCCACTGTTTCTTTCGATATGTTTATTTAATTATTTTTTATTTTATTTAAGATGGAAAACTGATACAAGAAATTAATATTCCAAGTATTTTTTCTTTTTACAGGTTACTGGAATTGGAAGAGTCTTTAATGGCTAGTATTCCTTGGTTTGGCTGAAATTCCGGAGGTGAGGGGCGAAACATTGCTCTACCGGAATAAATTCTACAGACATGGTAATGCTGATAGCCTGTGTGTGTGTGTTTCAGTCATTTGACTGCGGCCATGCTGGAGCACCGCCTTTAGTCGAGCAAATCGACCCCAGGACTTATTTTTTGTAAGCCCAGTACTTATTCTATCGGACTCTTAGGCCGAACCGCTAAGTTACGGGAACGTAAACACACCAGCATTGGTTGTCAAGCGATGGTGGTGAGGACAAACACACACACACACACACACACACACACACACACACACACACACACACACACACACACACAAACACACACACGCACACACACACGTACATATATACATATATATACATATATACGACGGGCTTCTTACAGTTTCCGTCTACCAAATCCACTCACAAGGCATTGGTTTGGCCCGTGGCTATAGTAGAAGACACTTGCCCAAGGTGGCACAGAACCCGGAACCATGTGGTTGGTAAGCAAGCTGCTTACCACACAGCCACTCCTGCGCCTGTCCATAATGTTTTTCGTCATGTAAACCCTTGTGATTAATAAAGAAATCATCATCATCATTATTATTATTATTATTATTATTATTATTATTATTATTGTCATCTATAAATTCGATCATTTATTTCTTCAATGTTTGTATCTCCATCTCCTTGTGTTCTTATTCGTGCGTGAGCAGGGAAGCTCGACGGAGCCGACAGATGATTGAAACCATTTCAAGACTAATCCTTTTTTCTGACTTCATTAAACAAAATTGTCTTTTCTGCTTGTCTTTTGCGTTTTGCGAAATGTCAGTGTTGCGATTTTGAAGTAGATTTGGTTATTTCATTATTTCAAACAGATCTATCGACCGCATGATAACAACTTCATTAACTTGTTCTACACCACCACCACCACCACCACCACCACCAGTACCACTACCACCGACACAACCACCGCTATCACTAACCCCGACGACGACGACGACGACGACGACGACCACCACCACGACCGGCGCCGCCGCCGCCTCCACCGCCACCGCCGCCGCCGCCGCCACCGCCGCCACTGCCGCCGCCGCCGCCACCGCCGCCCATCCACACCACGATCTCTCATCTCTACAACCACTTTGACAAATACTGAAACAACCATCACACCATCACCACCTCCCTCGCCATCACCGGCGCCATCACCACCGACACCACTACCACCACTGCCACACTTCTCCACCAACTCCACAATCACAACCACCATCACCACAACCATCATCACCACCACCTCCACCGTCACCATCGCCATCACAACGACCATCGCTACCACACCGTCACCTCCACCACCTTAAATTCCAATATCCCAGTCCCACTCCTACCACCGAAACCCCAACCCGTCAACACTCCCTCTGATATATCCAGTTTAAAACAAAAAAAAAAACTACAAAAACGAAGTAGCATAGGTGCAAATGTTTCCGTTTTAACTCAATACTTCATTGATTTATTGCTAAAATGTCCACTCCTCTATCTCAGAAATTATTCAATGTAGAAAGTCCGAATTTGTTTTGTCAAAATTTATAAAACTTACAATTTCTGTTCTGAAAATTTTGCTCACTCAGGAAGTTACTTGGACATTAAACTTGATGGTATCGAACGAGGTATGCTAGGCAGGATATGTGTCACGTGAACAATCAAAATCCATTAGTTTTCTTTTAATACAGTTCTATATTTAAGAGATGAGGAATTATGTACATTATTTACAATACTTACATTTGACGGATATTTGTCCTCATCTTGTTTGTTGTTAACACAACGTTTCGGTTGATATACCCTCTAGCCTTCATCAGGTGTCTTGGGGAAATTTCGAACCTGGGTTCTCATTCCTAAGGTATTTTTCGATGTTGTCGTTGTTATTATTATTATTATTATTATTATTATTATTATTATTATTATTATTATTATTATTATTATTATTCAAGTCACTGCCTGGAATCGAACTCGGAATCTTGGGGTTAGTAGCCCGCGCTCTTAACCACGGGCATATGGTGGAGTGGTTAAGAGCGCGGGCTACTAACCCCAAAATTAAGAGTTCGATTCCAGGCAGTGAGCTGAATAATAACGTGAGATATTCAGCAAAAGTACTGTTGCTGAATATCTCACGTTGCGAGATTAAAAAAATAGTAATTTTCTAATTTAGAAATCAGTGATTAGTTGTCGCTTTGAAAACTATATATTTCCAACGGAAATTTGGCAGCGCCACCTCTAGCCGAACAATTATTCTTTGCTGATTAAGGGAAATAACCCAGAAATCGCGATACAGAGATATTGTTTTGGGTTGAGTGGATATGCTAGATTCCCTTGTTCAAAAATGTAAGGACACAGATCGTGTCGTATAGCCAGCTGGAGACGATGTCTCCTGGGGCTAAATTACAGCAACATTCGTCTTAAACAAGGACTGCCATATGATGTTGACAAACAATCTTTACTACGAAAGTAGAGCTGTTGATTATGGATATCAAAGACGTCTTGTACGATTAGAGCATCACAATGAAATGAAAAGTTCCGAGTAATTGAGATTATCTTTGCAATGAGCGAGCGAAATGTTACTCTACGAGTGTAAAAAGAAAAAAAAAATGATAATCAAGCAAGGGAGATAACGCCGATTGTATTAAGTAACCTAAATTTTCGAACAATTAAGACCATGCAATTTCTTTTAAATCTTACAGGTTTTTGTTTCGATATTACGTGGTCTCATCAGTGGAGTAAATTTTACACGATTGGCAAGACTTTAGAATGACATCTCGACCACCGCCGAAATCACCACCACCACCACTTAACTATCTTCATCACCCGACGTTCGAGTTGGTTGCCTACTGGCCTACATCTCAATCTCTAATCAACCTGTAATAATAAGTCTGTCTGGCTGTCGTAGTGTTTGTTTGTTGCGTTGGTTCGCTTTTTTTGTGTGTTATTGTTTCTAGGTCTCTAGATTCGCCATTTCAATAGATTTTTCGTTGTTTGTTTGTGCGAGTGTTAATCTGTCTCACTTTCTATTTTCTCTCACACTCTGTCCTTATTTCTCCTCTCTCTCTATCATCCTCTCCTTTACCACCTCTCTCTCTCTCTACTTCTTTTTCTTCTCTCTCTATTTCTTTTTCTTCTCTCTCTACTTCTTTTTCTTCTCTCTCTACTTCTTTTTCTTCTCTCTCTACCTCTTTTTCTTCTCTCTCTACTTCTTTTTCTTCTCTTCCGCTTCGTCTCACCTTACATGTGTTATCTTTTGCGTATGTTATTATACTTGCTAATATGTTTGTATGTGAGTGAACGTTGCTCTTTCTCTCTTTCTTTCTCTTTCTCTCTTTCTTTCTCTTTCTCTCTCTCACTCTCTCTCTGTATGTGCATAGGATTTCCTGTCTGTCTGTCTGTCTCTGTCGCTGTCTCTCTGTCTTTTTCTGCATTGCTGTCTGCTTTTGTACTTCTTTGTCAGACTCACTTTTTCCCTCTTTTATAGTCATGTGTGCAGTCTCTCTCCCTCCCCCCCCCCTCTCTCTCTCTCTCTCTCTCTCTCTCTCACACACACACACACATTATGTGTGTTTCTCTTTGTGTATATCTATGTCCTGTATGTGTGTGTGTTATACGTGCTTGTGTGCTCAAGAGCGACAAAACGATTAAGTCGCTCTGCACCTCACTGTCTGTCTGTCTGTCTGTCTGTCTGTCTCTCTTTTTCTGAGTCTCTCTCTCTCTCTCTCTCTCTTTGAGTCTCTCTCTGCCACCGTTTTTCTTTCAGTTTGTGTTTTTCATTGCGTGTGCTATGAACAGTGAATGGCTGTGCATGTTCGCATTAGCGTCTGTATAAGAGAGATACAGAAAATAAGTCTCCACCATTGTCTCTCTCTCTCTCTCTCTCTCTCTCTCTCTCCCTCTGTCTTTCTTTCTTTCTTTGTTGCCTTTCTCTCTGTCTCTCTCTGTCTCTTTCTTTTACTTCCTCTTTCTCTCTATCTCTCTTTCTGTCTCATCGCCTCTCAGCCTGTCTCTCCCTCTCCCTCGCACGTCTCTCTCACACTCTCCCTCTCTTTCTCTGTCTTTCTCTCTGTCTCTTTCTGCTTTTCATTCTCTCTTTCTATAACACTCTCTCTTCCTTGCTCTCTTTCTCTCTGTCTTTGCCCATTCGTGTCTCTCTTTCTCTCTCTTCTCTTTCTCACTTTTCCTCCCTCTCACTAAGTTTCTCTTTGTCTGACCCTTCCTCTCTGTCTCTATCCGTCTCATTCTTTTTCTCTCTCTCCCTCTTCTCTCCCTGTCACTGCGTCTCTATTTGACTGTCCTTTTCTCTCCCTCTCACTGCTCTCTTATACTCCCCTCTCTCTCTTTTCTCGATTTGTCTTTTTACTGTTTCACTTTCTCTCTCACTCTTTCTGTCTCTCTTCCCTCTCCCTCCTACTCTCTCACTTTCATTCCTCTCCCACCACTCTCTCACACTCCCTCCCACCGCTCTCTCTTCCTATTTGTTTCTTTTACTGTTTCTCTTTCTCTCCTCCTCTCTCCCCCTCTCTCTCTCACACTCTCTCTCTCCCACACACACTCTCTCTCTCCCACACACCCTCTCTCTCTCCCACACACTCTCTCTCCCACACACTCTCTCTCTCTCACACACTCTCTCTCTCTCTCCCACACACTCTCTCTCACACACTCTCTTTCACACACTATCTCTCTCACACACTCTCTCTCTCACACACACACACACTCTCTCTCTCTCTCTCTCCCACACACTCTCTCTTTCACACACACTCTCTTTCACACACT
>NC_142935.1:12711780-12714280 GCF_046866305.1 Octopus bimaculoides | reverse complement strand
ATGTATATATATATATATATATGTATATATATATATATATATATATATATATATATATATATATATATATATATATATATATATATATACTTATATATATATATATATATAATGCCAACATACCAATAAATAAGCGCGTTCATACAGATGCTATCTCTCACACACAGATGTGTGCGCGCGCTATCGTCGTATACGCCATGGTGGGCCTATTGACGATAATGGCGACGGCGGTGGTGGACAGTGAGAGAGAGGACAGGTGGTCGATGCATGCTGTTGTTGGCTGACATTCTTGGTGACAGGGCGGGGAACGGGTGGCGAGCAGGTGTCGGCTGCCCGTGCAGGTGCGAGTGAAAGCCGTTAAGCGAAGAGATGGTTTCCTGATGTCTTGTGTAAACTTGGTTGACAAGGTACGACAGATGAGGAGAGAAGTCCCTTGGAGATGAACAGCCACGACAGTGGTAGTAGTAGTAGGAGGAGGAGGAGAAGGAGGAGGAGGAGGAGGAGGTAGAAGGGATTAGTATTGGTGGTGGTGGTGGTTGTGGTGGTAGTAGTAGTTGTAGTATTAGTAGTAGAGGAAGCAGAATGTGCGTGAGGGGGTTTAAAGGTAAAGGGGGGGGGGTAAAAAAAGGGTGAGAGGAATACTACTACTACTACTACTACTACTACTACTACTACTACTACTACTACTACTACTACTAATAATAATAATAATAATAATAATAATAATGATAATAATAATGATAGAATAATATAATAATAATAATAATAATAATAATAATAATAATAATAATAATAATAATAATAATAATAATAATAATAATGATGACGATAATAATAATAAAACTAGCAACAGTAGTAATAGTAGTAGTAGAGGTATTAATATTATTAGTAGTAGTGGTAGTAGCATGAATAGTAACAATTGTTTTAATAACAGCAACAGTAGTATTATCAGTGGTTCTTGTGGCGGCGGCGGTGGTGGTGGTGGTGGTGGTAGTGGTGTTTGGTAGTAGTAGTTGCTAAAGCAGGGGTTAGAGCAGAGAACCGGAAGAGTTGTATCATTCACAACAACAGCGGTAGTATTGTAGTAGTAGCAGCAGCAGCAGCAGCAGTAGTAGTAGTAATAGTAGTAGTAATAGTAGTGGTAGTAGTAGTAGTAGTAGTAGTAGTAGTAGTAGTGTAAGTATATATATATATATATATATATACATATATATATATCTGTGTGTGAGTATGTATATGTGTATATAAAGATATATGTATTATCTGTATACATATACATATATATATATATGTATATATATATATATATATATCCATATATGTGTGTATATATAGAAACACTCACGCAGGCAACCACGCCCGCGTACGCGTACACACATTCCAGTTCTGAATCACACATACACACATACACATACGCACACGCATACACACACGCACACACATGCACATACACGCACACTCACAAAAGAATTTTCAGGATGTCCTTAGATCAGAGAAAGTAATATGTTTGAGAGCTGGAAACCATTACAAGAAAGTGCTGGCGAAATATGGATTAAGGGAATAAATTAAATTTATCCTCGAATATGTTTATCCTTCAGGTTATGAAAGCAAAGCGAAATAAACGGAAATCCTGATAGCTGCTGCATAACGTACATTTAAAATCCAATATTACTAGAAACCTGTTAAATCTTTCCAGAAGTATTTCTCTACAAGGCACAGATATAACACAATATTACCCACAAAGATTTAAAATTTAGCGGAAGCATGTCAGACGAGAGGAAGATAATAGTTTAAAGTATGCACTATAAAATAACAGATAGGCACCCTTATTTATGTGTCTATGAATTTCATAGACCCAGGAAAATAGAAACCTATTCAATAAACAGTTATCGGATAAATGACTACAACCTAAGTAGCAGGGAGGCTATTTGAAATTGCCAAAATAAAGGATTATACCCATTAAAAAAATTATGTTAAATTTTATCATTGGTATACCACGTGTCCATATTTGCACGAAGAGATACTTAATTTAATCAGTTATCGGAATGTGTGAAGGTAGCATCAAAAGTCGATAATAAAAACAGAAAGATATCTGTCATGACGTAGGCAGAAAGGAAACTGCCCAGCATTGTCAAACGTCATATGGAATATTAAAGATCCCACCATTCATAATTTCGATACCATCGTCACTGTGCCACATGTCGGCAACAAGAACACTTGATGTTTCGACGTCTGTGTCCTCTCGAATGAAGGAACAATACTTTATCTCATTTGAAAAAGAAATTTAAGCTTGGAAAATCACAATGAATTTGTAAGTGTTGATAAGAATAACCTTAATACTTCAATCAGTTTAATACCACCACCTGGCATTTTAAATGTTTTTCATGGAGTCTACTCTGTGCATGGATGAGGACCAGATATCTGGTTTGAGAATATCTTAATCTCTTTCCACTCCGCTGCCGGAGGTTATGTAGAGAGAGAAAGCATTCACAAGGTGTCC
>NC_142935.1:12701780-12706780 GCF_046866305.1 Octopus bimaculoides | reverse complement strand
TCCAGGTTATTCCTTCACACACACTTTATATCCTTTCTTTGGCTTATGTTGTGGTCGCTCACTAGGATTAAGCTCACCATAAAAAAAGACGCTTTGGCAATCGCTCAGCTTTCATTCTAATAACATGTCCAACCCATCTCATTTGAATCAAGATAACATGTTGCTCATTTGCATACAACGTGCATTGCTCAAAACGTCTGCATCTGGTATGAGACATTGCTACTTGACTGCCAAGATACGTCATACATACATACATATACACATACATAACATATATACATATATATACATATACATATACATACAGACACAGACATATATATATATATATATATATATATATATATATATATATATATATATATATATATATAAATTATATTTATTGTGCTTTTAATTGTTAATTTTTCTATATGTGATAGTGCATTTTCATCGATGAGTACTTGAAACTTGGTTATTTTCCCTAAAACTATATATTTTATATATATATATATATATATATATATATATATATATATATATATATATATATATATATATATATATATATATATACGTATTAGATGTTTGTATATGTGAGTGAGTGTGTCTGTATATGTGTAGTGTATTTATTTGTATACATATATATTCTCATATCACTTAGCTCTATTGCAGCTATTTAAATAATCTACGCTGCGACGATTTTCTTACTTAAATTATTAAATAATGTTTTTTAAAAACAACATTAAAGTGAATTAACAAATATAAATAACGGTTGCTACTTAATTTTTTACTTTACTTTATTTTCTATTTTTCGGTGAAAGTTCATCAATACAGCAAATATTTATCTTATTTAGTTTATTTTGTTGAAAACAAAGCAAAACACATATATTTGAATAATTATAGATTGTATAATCATGCCGAATTGTAATTTATATCCTGTTGAAATAATAAATTATAATAGTTATAGAAAAATTTACACCGTTTTGATTGTTTATGAATCAATTAAAAACGATTATCAAATTTGAAGAAATTGAAATGGAGACACATTGCATCTGAAAGATTTCATTTACTATTGTAATTATTGTGGTTGCACTTATTTTTATTATTGTTGTTTTTCTTATTTTTCTTTTTGTTGTTGTTGCTGTTATTATTGTTATCATCATCGTCATCATCATTATTATTAGTATTTTTATTGTTATTATTATTATTACTCTTGTTGTTGTTATTATGGTTTGTAAATGTTATTTCTTTTTCATGTTACTTTACAACGCAGAGGACAAAGTAATTGGAATTTTAGAAAAAAAAAAGTGAATAGAATAAAAATGAAAAATGAAATAAATCAATAAAAAAAAAATAATTTCTTACAAAACTGAAAAATCTCAACAAAATATTTCAAAATATTTCAAACTATTTCATAGTTTTCGTAACAACTAGATGATGCCAGAATTAAACTTTCAAACCAAATAAAAAAGAAATTCTAATGAATTTTAACTTGTCGTATAAACCATGTTAGCATTTGTTTCCGAAAGTCATAACTAAAATAAATAAATAAATAAATAACAACAACAAAAACCTTTATAAAATAAATTATGAAACAATTGTATCTTGATTAACAGACGATTATATAATGTTTCACAGATTGATAAAAGTCAGGTTTTCTGAAATGTGGGCGACAAAATCATTATAGTTTTCGCCAGTTGAAGCTGTAGTTCCAAATCCACCTGAAGCTGATATTTAATTTATTCTTTCCAGAGACGTATCTAGACTTAGATGATCCTGCATCGGGTAACATATGAGACAATCAAATCACTTCAACAGCATCAAAACATCGTTCTAGTGTAGGTTTACCAATGTAGGTTTATCGATCGTCTTGTCTCAGTTCATCTTATGATGTCTCCTACGCCGTTGCAGCCGTGAGTTCCACCGAAGACCTTAGTTGGCGAGTTTGTCCGTCATGAGTTTCACTTTTTCGAACCTTTTTGCTGATAAAGTCGTTCCATATATATGTCATGAACATTCGTGTATAAGAATAATAAATTTCTACTCTACAAAAGTAGAGAGTACCCATCCGATTAGCGTAAAATTGTCTTTATTATAACTGAACATAAAAAAAAACATATATAGTAATAATAATAACAACAACAATAATAATATCAATCAGTCAACTAGGTTCGTCAGAGCCTTCTCGTTACCACTCATGACCTCAACAGTAATATGCGCCCCTTATTTCAAGTCTGTCAATCGACTGTTAATTAGTTCAATATCTAAATAGTTGACTAAATACGATAAAAGAAGTGAAATTGTCACAACAAATTCGTTCGATATTTTCGATTTATCTTATATTTTTTTTTTCAATGTTATTTGAATTAATACAAAAATATTTTTATCGTAATGTTTTATAGATTTTTGTAGCACCGTTCTTTCGTCTACAACTTTTGTTTATCGTTTTTGAAATTTCAATATATTTTATCTCTTTTCAGATATATAACCTTAGAACAACAAAGAGGAAGAAACCGAACGAATTTATTTAACAACCCAGTAGTTCCATCGTTGGAACATATATAGCAAAAACTATGTCACATTTTAAACTAGAGAAAAGTCTTGCATATATTTACTGATCCAATAACAGATTGTAATGTGTGAGTTTCACAGCATCGAGATAGATCTTGGTTTAGATGTAGAATCCAAGTAAAATGAGAGGAATACTGAAATCTTTTGAGTTTTCGTCGGTATTGTTGTCATTAATTACAGCCATGATATTGTTAGTGAAATTCCATGTGGTGTAAGGTATTTTTTAAAAAACTACTGTCTGCATGATGCTACTTTAGTAAGTAAAAGACGTTTTGCTTATTTTTAATTGGAGATAAACCAGTTACTGATTTAAGCTGGAGGAAGCGGCATAAATATGGAAGACAGCGTTCAGAAAGAACATGTAAACGCTCCAACAAGCCTACACGTTTGATGTTGATGATGCTATGTATGTATGTATGTATGTATGTATGTCACATAAGCAATGTGTACGAAAAAGGAAAACTATAAATGTCCTTAAATACGACTGAAGGTGTTAGACACACCTATATTGCTAGAAATAAGTACTAAATGCTGTAATGCTGGAGTCAAAGCACATGCTGACAGCGACCGTAATAACCCGAAAAGCAGCGGTCGAGATATTCCGAGACTGATCGGTCAGTTTCGACTTTTTTCAATAACCTCTTCATTAGGATCGGCCTAACTCTACTGTTTCCCGATGTTTGTTCTTTTATCTTCAGTCTTATTTGAAGTAACATGAGCGATACTTTAATCGAACTGTTTCATATTTCATCTACAAGTCTCGCTGATCGTTTTTGAAATTTCAATAAATCTTACCTCTTCACAGACGATGCAGTGCAATATTAAAATGCCATCGAATTTATCTGTCAAACTGCGACAACCTGAGTGTTTATTTCGTACTGGCGTAATGGCGTCTCTCTATACACACCAGAAAGACTATTATTTTCCTTGCTTAAACCATAGCTTGTAACGTAAGTAAGACTTCGTAATCTGTTGATCAGTGGTTATTGACCACGAAAATATCAAGGAAATTACTAGGTTATCCTGTTTCGTACAATAGTGTGCAGATTAAAGAAGCAGAAGTTATTCCAAGTGAGGAAGAAATATATTCGTTACCTGGAAAGTGAAAAATTTTGGCTTACAAAGAAAAACGTCTGCAACTAATGAATAGCCAACAGCTATAAGCATATAGAAGGAAAATTGTGCGCACACACAGACACACAGACAGCCCCCCCCCATATATATATATATATATACATATATATATATATATATACAGATAGATAGATAAACATACATATATACATAGTAATATACATACACACACACACACACACATGCATACATAAGCATATATGCACATATATATGTATATATATCCATATATATACATATATGTATATATATATACGTATTTATATATACGTATACATACATAAGAATATATATGAATACATAAACACACACACACGCATATATATATATATATATATATATATATATATATATATATATATAAATACACACACACACACACATATATATATATACATGCACATATATATGAATATACATATTTATATATATATATATATATATATACATATATATACACAGACACACAGACACACACACACACACACACACACATATATATATATATATATATATATACATATACATGCACACATACATACATACCTACATAAACGCGCGCGCAGTTGTATATATTGGTGAGATTCTTTAGATCATAGAATATTATTGTTTTTATAATATTATTTATCCATGGTTATGTATGTGGATCATGTCATTCTAGACTAACAAACATAAAAAAGTAGACCCTTTAATAAAATTTTGATGCTGCAAAACCTCCGAGGCTTCAATATGTAAATAAAGACGCGCACTGACACTGTATCTCCCCCTATCAAGATCTGTTTGTTGTCTGTCTGGTTTCCTCTATTACGCCTCTCTCTTTCTCTTTTTATACATATATACATACATACATACATACATACACACAAACCTGATATAATGATTTGGCATAGAGAAGAGAGACTGTGTCTAGTTGCGGAAATTAGCTATTCAGCACATGTTAACATAGAGCTGAATATCAGTGAATAAGAGAGTACCTACGTTGAACTATTGAGAAAGCTATTTGTATAAAATTCATTAAAAGATATCCATTTTCCTGAAAATTATGAGGGAAAAAATCGGTTAGTGTGAATTTTCCGAAACTCTTCTCTCTACCCCCTCGCAAAAACTCTTTCCCATAAATCCCTATATATTCTCAATCCATATCATCTAAGCGATATTTTTTGAAAATTTTGTTAAAAATGATCCACTTTTCTGGAAGTTACGAGGTAAGAGAATAGAATGGGTTAACATCCGTAGTTATGCCAGTTTTTTCTTGTGCACTTGCTTGCTTGTCTGTAATTTAATACAGCCAAACACGCGCATAATGGAAAAAT
>NC_142935.1:12679280-12689280 GCF_046866305.1 Octopus bimaculoides | reverse complement strand
AGTCAAAAACAGAAACAACACCACCAACAACAACTAAAGACAGACCAACACCAACACCAAGAACAACAACCAAGAAGACAACCACTAAGAACGAAGAAAAGACCAATACTACTCCCAATTCCCCAACAACACACACACCACACACACCACACACCACAACACCATCGACAAACACACAAATAGAACCAAATGCTTTGCCTTTACCCCCTTCTGATTCGTCAGACATTTCGTCTAACGATGAAAGTTCTACAGAATGGCAAATAGCCACAGGAAGTAAAAGAAAAAGATCAAAAACAACCCCAAAATTAAATGCATGCAAAGCAGGGAAATATGTAACCGCTGAAAGCCCCTTGCACAAACAAACCAGCACCAACATCACAAAAACACACACAATGCTATCAGCGATAGACACAACAAACACAAAATTAATGGACTACATCATATCGCAAACAAACATTTCTGAAGATAATTATAAGCTGAACAATCATCCACGCACTACACCACCGAAACACATCAAAATAGTTCACATCACACAAACGCAGCACCACACACTCAAAACCCTCTTTCCAAATGCGGTTGGGGGGTTCCAAAAATATTTATCAAAGAAACTCTTCAAAAACCTCATCCAAGATACTTCAAAAGAAGAGGAAGCTAAAACTTTCGAAACGAGTAAGTAACCTTCTCTCTTGTCTCTTTTACTGTCGTGTATGAAACACAAATTTCGACTTCAACTATGCTTAAATTAGGTTGTGTAAATGTACGTGGCTTGGCGTCAGCTTGGAAGCAAGGTTACCTTCTAAATGACATCAAGTCACAGAACATAGAAATCATGGCTATCAGTGAAACCAGACTCAGTAACCCGCGGGCCCTCAAGTCCATGTTTGGTGGACATTTCGACATTTATTTTTCTCCCTGTCTGCCAAACATGGGTGGTGGTGGTACCGCGGTGCTTTTTCGGAAGAGTCTGAACCTAAAAGTAAGGTCAATATTCCTAGACCCGGAGGGTAGGCTGGTTGTCTTGGACGTCGATAGCACAAACGGGTGTGCTTTCCGTCTGGTGGCAGTGTATGCACCGTCCTTAACGGGTCGGGCGGATTTCCTTAGACGTCTAGAGGTTTTCCTGGGAACGTCACGACCTTTACTGTTAGTAGGGGACTGGAACGCTACCTTGGACACGCATATAGACTATGTGGGAGTGGATAGGAGTAGAAGGGGATGTAAGTGCCTCAAAGACCTGCTCAGACGTTTCCATTTGTCTGACAGGTTCCGACTCGACCATCCGAACGTGCCAACGTGGACTTGGACAAACCGCGTCGGATCGTCGAGATCGTATCTAGATAGAGTTCTATGTAGGACAGCGGATAGAGATAGTGTAGGATGTCCACAATTTAAAATAGTCAGCTACACAGATCACAAGTTTGTGACGTGTACGCTCGACTTAGATAAGACACATAGGCAGGGTCCCGGTTACTGGAAACTGAACGCTTCGCTCTTAGCGCGGCAGGTTTACAGGAACCGGATTAGCGAATTAATTAAGAGGGCGTTAACAGGAGCCATCGTTAACAACCGCTGGTGGTTTGCCCTGAAAATGGCAATCAAATCGGAATCTATTAGGTTTAGTAAAGAACTAGCGATAGATCGAAATAGAGTAGAGGGAGACTTAGTTAAGAAACTAGAAGAGGCACTTACAACTGGCAGCGCAACCAACGTTTTGGCTGCGAGGATGGCCCTCGACCAACACCTCAACGCCAAACACGAAGGTTGCGTCGTCAGAGCTAAAATGCTTGCCTTAAGGAACGAAGGGATCGAAGCTGCGCGAGAAGCCCGGGTGGCGGAGGCGCAACGCGGTAACAGAGCCACCATTCGGTCTCTAATCGATGAACAGGGATGTAGTCTGCTCGAACCCGAAAGGATGTGTGGGGCCTTTCAACAGCACTTTGCTCGACTGTTCGGTGCGAGCGGTGAGTCGGAACGCAGGATGGACTTCACTGCCTACCTGACCGGCCTGCCGCGGCTCTCGGCGGGAGAGGCAGAGTGTTGTGAGGGTCCCATCACAGCTGCTGAAGTAAGGGATGCTATGGCGGGCTGCGCGAGGGATAAGTCACCTGGATTGGATGGTCTACCCTACGAGCTGTATTGTCAAATGCCAGACTTGTTTGGCGACCTCTTGGCATCAGTCTACTGCAACTGGCAACAAAACGGGAGAATTCCCGGTTTCGTGAGCCGAGGTGCAGTGACATTGCTGAAGAAAGACCCAAACAAGGGGAATTTTATAGATAATTTCAGGCCCATCACTCTGCTCAACGCAGACTTGAAAATTTTGGCCAAAGTAATAGCCGAGAGGTTGGCGCTTGTCATCGATAAACTGGTCGACAGGGCGCAAACATGCGCCGTGCCGGGCAGAAGTATCCATGACAACCTCCACCTCATGCGCTACATCATGGACAGGGTAGTTAAGGATCCTGGCATGGGTGGGGCGCTGATCAATTTAGATCAATCTAAAGCCTTCGATAGGGTCGACCATCGATACCTAGCGGCCGTCCTCAGGGCAGCTGGCTTTGGTCCCGTCTTCCGCGGTTGGATCGCTGCCTTGTACAGCGGCATCCGATCGGTAATACGGGTAAACGGTCACCTGTCAAAACCGTTCGACATCACGCGTTCGGTCCGTCAGGGATGTCCCTTGTCGGCGCTTCTGTATGTATTGACGATCGAACCACTACTGCGGAAGCTGGCGACACTGAGGGGTATCCCACGAGAGCTGGGTTGCGGGACGAGCGTGTCTGCATATGCGGACGATGTCACCGTCATAGTGTCGAGCGAAAAGCACGTCGAGATGCTAGGCGAGACACTTAAAGAATACGAAACGGTGACAGGAGCAAAAATTAACCCGGAAAAGTCAGTGGGTTTGTTACTCGGCACCTGGAGAAGCAAGCCCATACCGTCCAACAGTGACTCCGTAGTGGGACGCTGGACGGACGGACCGGTTAAACTGCTCGGGGTCTGGTTCAGTCCGGACCTCCAAATGGATAAGAACTGGGACGAGATCACCAGTAGAGTGATCAAACTCAGCCAAACATGGGCTGAGAGAAAGTTATCTCTAAAAGGCCGAGCGGAGGTGGCTAATGTGTATATCGCATCAGTCATCGATTACCGCCTGACCGTCGTGCCTTGTCCCGATGCCACCATCACGAAACTAGAACGCATACTTTTCCGCTTTCTGTGGAAGGGTGGCGTTCCGATGGTGAGGCGATCCATTTGCTGTCAACAACCGTTACGTGGAGGACTAGGGATGCCGTGGTTAATGATGCGCAGACATGCGCTGAGACTGCGGCATCTCTGGAACTTCATTGACGACGGTGAACAGGTGTGGGCGCCGTTTGTGAGGCACGCCTTCCCGCAGCTCGTCTCACTCACCGAACTGCAAACATGGATCAGGAAGAGACCGAAACTGGGCGAATGGCACCGCGAGTGTCGCCAAGCTCTACAACAGCTCTGCCGTCCGGGATCAAACTTGTGCAACTTCCAAACGACCAATGCGTTCTATAGAGGACTAGTGGAGGGGAGGTCTGACGACACTCTCGGGGCAAACCTGGGTGTCGACGAGAAATTCTTAACCCGCCTTTTCAAGACGACGTTCGGGCCGGGGCCAATGGATAATTTCCAGAGATCCCTGGCTTGGCAATGCTATCGAGACGCACTACCAGTTCGAGAGAAGATCTACAGACACGGTTCGAAAACCACCGGACCGACCTGCCCGAGATGCGGTCAGAGCGACGAAACCGTTCTGCACGCACTCGTGCAGTGTCCAGATATTTCAGAGCTGTGGACCTTCGTCGAACGGCTGTTGTCGCGTGTGGGACGAGCCCACTTATCAGCCGAGTCTATCGTGAATATTGTTCCGCCACCTTCCTTTAAACGGGAAGGAAAAACGGTTTTTGTAACACTGATAGCTATGGCAAAAGAATGCGTGTGGTGGACGCGTTTGAAAGGTCTACAAACAAACACTTTCCTCTCTGGTCAGTCCCTCGTCAACTTTTTCAAGTACCACTTGAAAAGGAGGATGAGGATAGAGAGGAAAGTGTTGTCGAATGAAAGTTTCAATAAAAAATGGGTAAATGTGGCAAGAATGGTAAGAATGAAAGACGACACCATTTTAAGCATAGACTTGTAACAAAAAGAGACAAAAAGAGAGAAGGTACTTACTTTCATGTACCTTTAAAAAAAAAAGCCTGAGGTGACCGTGGTCTTTTCCGTAGGCTTTTCTCTCCACGGATAAACCTAATCTGTTCCCCGTTTTTTACATCGACTGTGATACACGATCCCTATTGATCGCCCCCTCCCACGTTTTTTTTTTTTTTTTTTTTTTTTTCTTCCCGCGATCCCTTTTGATCCAAATCATCCCCCCCCACCCCAAAAGCTCTACTTTGTAATTTGTCCATTTTCTGTATTTAGCCCTGTGTGGCTATAATAAAAAGATATCTATCTATCTATCTATCTATCTATCTGTCTACCCATACATACATGCATAGATACATACATACAGACATGCATACATACATACATACATACATCCATACATACATACATACATGCACACACACATAAAATCGATATTGAAATGTCTTACAAATAAATTCCATTCGTTGTCGAGACGCGGTGTATGTTCAAGATTGCTCTCGTCAAGATTTGAGAAACTAAAAATATGTTCAGATTCATTTCAAAGAGATGTATAGCCATCCGTTTCGCGTTATGAAAGCTTTACTCCTTTGAGAGCATTGCGGCATAGCAGTGTACCGAAGATATCCCCCCCCCCACACATATAGACTCACACACACACACACACACACACAAACGCATACAACTACATACGCACACGCATATACATACATATACACACCCGTTTGCTGTTGACTGTGAGAAAAAAGAGTATTCGACACGATTGAAGAGATTAATAATATATATTATTAAGGCAGCGAGCTGGCGCAACCGTTAGCAAGCTGAGAATAATGTTCTACGTCCTTTCATCTGTCATTACGTTCTGAGTTCAAATTCCACCGAGGTTCACTTTGCTTTTCATTTTTAATCCTTTAGCGGTTAATAATAGTTGAGTACTGGGATAGATCTAAGCCACTTATTACCTCTTCAGAGCTTTCTAGTCTTGTGCGAAAATTTGAAACCAATAATATATATTATTTGGGTCAAGTCACGTGCCATAAAATCCTTGAAAGTCGTCTACAGCCACAAGTGAAGCTCAGAGTAGCAAGAGAGTAAACTTGACCAAAATAGAATATGCATATCTCAAAGTATACTAATGTAGAATGTTCGTAGCATTTTGTTGCCGCTTATGTCTCCTACACATTTTGAAGAACGTTGTCCATGTATCGGCTTTCCTTCTTAGTTTCACATATTGAAACTCAACTATATCAAGATCTCTGCAAATACTACGAAAGAATATGGAATCGTACACTTTCCGCTTCCGTGCCAATTTAAGTATTATAATTAATATCTAGAAGCAGAATGTTATAAGAACCCAACCGTTCAAGTGTATACTCATTAAAGAGATATTACATATAGAATTACGATTTATATCTAAAACCGGAAGAAAGGAGGTGAATGAGAAAGAGAAAGAATGAGAGATCGGACACTAGAGAGAGAGAGACAGAATGAGAGGGAGAGAGAGAGAGAGAGGGTGGAAGAGGGAGGGAAGAGGAAGAGAGAGAAAAAGAAAGGGAGAGAATGTATCATAACGAAAATAGATTCAAAATGGCTAAAATATCAGTAAGTGTCTTGTGTTATTCATTGACAGAATTATGCGGACAATATTCAAATTATACGTTCTAAAGCAACAGCGAACAGAATAGCGAGCCCGCTGTTTCCAGAGGTCAAACTGCTTGAGTTAATAAGAAGTTAAAATAAACAAGTAACGAAATATATAAATATATAATGAATAAGAAAAAAAATACAACAGAGAAATAAATTCATAATAAATAATGCAAAATGAAGTACGTGACAAAAAATAAATCAAACAACTAAATACGTGACAAAAAAATATATGAATGGCAGTCTAGACGAAATTTCTCAAAAGAACTGCTGGGTATTCTGCTTAAATACAAACAAGCGCACTGGTCCCACAGACACTGGTACACTACCGAATGAAGAAATACATACACATTTTCGAGTCGTTCCTGAATGACTATATAAAATACATGCATAGATATAAATGTGTCGCAAGAAGCTTGCTTCCTAACCACATGGATCCGGTTTCAGTCCAACTGCGTGGTACTTGGAGCAGGTGTCTTCTATTATAGCCTCGAGCTGACCAAAGACTTGTAAAATGATTTGGTAGACGAAAACTGCAAGAAGCTGGCAGACTGCAAAAATGATGAACAACCTTATATATATATACGTATATACTCTTTTAATTGTTTCAGTCATTTGACTGTGGCCATGCTGGAGCACCACCTTTAGTCGAACAAATCGATCCCAGGACTTATTCTTTGTGAGCCTAGTACTTATTCTGTCGGTTTCTTTTGCCGAACCGCTAGGTTACGGGGACGTAAACGCACCAACATCATTTGTCAAGCGATGGTGGGGTGGGGGGACAAACACAGACACACAAACGTACACACACACACTCACACACAAACATATATGTATAAACCACGGTGTTCTTTCAGTTTCCTTTTACCAAATCCACTCACAAGGCACTTGTCTAAGTTGCCAGGCATTGGGATTGAATCCGGAATCATGCGGTTGGCAAGCAAGCTACTTATCACACAGCCACTGATATATATATATATATATATATATATATATATATATTTATACACACACACACCACCCCCACACACACACCACCTACACACACACATATATATATATACATACATACATACATATATATATATATATATATATATATATATATGTACATATATTAATATAGATAGATAGATAGATAGATAGGTACATAAATACATACATATATAAAAAGATAGATATAGATACAGGTACAGATATGAACACGTACACACACATACTTATAAGTGGAAGAAAAGAATAAAGAAGACGAACGTGATATTAAGAATGGAGATTCCAGCAGAAGATATTGAAAGCTTGCTTGAACCTACATTCATAATGATTTTCTTTATTAGGCAAATCATTATATAAGTATCAGTTAAGTGCATCTTCAAGAGTGGTTTACGAGAGAATAGCTGCATAAGAAATCTGTAATGTAATGTGCTGTCACAGAAAGATGGGTGCATAGACGTACATATTGAGAGACTAAATATTTAAGAAATTACATGGAAAAAGAGGGTATAAGACGTTTCGGCCAAATTGGCGTTGCTGAGGGGACTTTGATGTATGCGACATTTCATGTTCTAATTTTTCTCTCTCAACTCACTCTCTCTCTATTTGTGTGTGTGAGAATATTTCTCTTTACGTATATGAGAAACTGGAATGTGTTTATTCCGATTGAGTTCAATTCATAAATTTTAATGTACCTCTCTTTTTCCCTCCAGCACTCTCCCTCTCTCTCTCTCCCTGTCTCTCTCTCCCTCTCTCTCTCTCCCTCTCATTCTCCATGCGTGTACTTCTTTGTGTATATTACTGTGCATTCGAGGATAGGTGTGTGCGTGTATGTTTTCCTCCAGTGAAAAACAAAACAACGTACTGTTGCCAAAACAAGGTGAACGTTCGCCCCGCCTTGTCAAATCGTCAATGTCCACACAGTCGAGTACGATACTTTTATTCCGAAAGAGAAATATACACAGATAAACAGTCAGATGAAGCTCAAAAAAATTAGACATAAAGTTAATTTGTAATATAACTAAGAAGATGGACAAAGCGTTATGGCAAACAGGTGGAACCAACGACAATTACAATTGCCTGAAGATATTTATGACTTTATGAAACACAAAAACGTAATTTCAATTTCTTGATTCTGTCCCACCACATCATTGTTCGTTCTACAATGTTGTCTTAATCTTCATTGTTGAATACTTTTGTTTTATAAACTCTTATTTAAATAAAATTATGCATATATTTTCAATCATTTTATCCATATTGTTTGTTAAATTCTTTATAATTTCCCTCCTCTTTCTATTTCCCAAAACTCTCTACAATTCCTGATAACAATTCCACATTTTTCTCAATTAAATCTTTCTAGGTTTCTGTTTGTGTGTGTGTGTGCGTATGTATGTATATATATGTATATATATATATATATATATATATATATATATATATATATATATATATATATATATATATATATATATATATATATATATATGTATACATATATATATATATGAATGGATGTATATATATAAATAAATATATGTATATATATATATATATATATATATATATATATATATATATATGTACACACAACACAACACACACACACACACACACACACACACACACACACACACACACAGAGAAATGCGTGCATACACACAGTGGTTTAGTTGCTTTTGTTATCCTCATTGTGTTGTTACAACTTCTAGTTTTAGATTCGTTTCTGTTATTTTTCTTTTCATATTACATTACTCTATGGAAACTCCTCCATACAAATTTTTTTCTTACTTATAATAGAAATAATTTCTCAGAATTTCGCTTGCTTCAGATACAAACATACGCATATATATATATATATATATATATATATATATATATATATATATATATATATATATATATATATATATATATATATATATATATATATATATATATATGTATATATATATATATATGTATATATATATATATATATATATATATATATATATATATATATATATATGTATATATATATATATATATATATATATATATATATATATATATATATATATATATATATATATATATATATATATATATATATATATACATATAGATAGATAGATAGATAGATAGATAGATAGACAGAAAGATATACATATTATATATATATACACATAAAAGAATATATGTATATATATGTGTGTATACATACCCACGCGACACTAGTCAGCGTCGATAAGGAAAACAATTGAGTTAGTGATATAAACATACACATTTAAGCACGTATATCGATACATACATACATACATGCATGCATATACAAGGCAAAACAATGAATGACTCTTCAAATGTAAGCTTTCTAATCTCTTAATCTATATAATTCATTTAATATAAAAAATACTTCGTGAAAAGAAAAGCAAAACAAATGAAGACAACAAAAAGAAGCAAGGAAAAAAACATAAACGATAGATGTGGAAAGCGTGTGCATGTGACTGGGTACTTGGTGAATTGTGTGCGTGTCGGTTTTCCGTTGGAAAACTAAATTACCAAACAACCGGAGACACACCTTTTCTTCATTGAGTCATTCTCTGTAACGTTCCATTGATTAGTGTTTCTCATTTCTGTCTTTCACAGTATAGCTGTCTGTCTGTTCGTTTGATTGTCTCTTTATAACATAGATGTGTACATACTTATGTTGAATATACATTATATATATATATATATAGGTATATATGTATGTGGGTATATCTGTGTGTTCGCACTTACACCACATATATAATTTATATAAACAAGTATGCATAATATTTGCGTATATCCGTACACGTATATATTATTTGTATATATACTTATATATTATGTATACACGCACATACATGCATATATTTATATATACATATATATATAATTGCTTTCAGATACACCATTACGTATGACAGAATATATATGTGAATACATATGTATATATGTATATACATGCTTATATATATACACACACACACATATACATATAAACACTTACATATATATATGCATATAATATATGCATATATATACATATAAGACATACATACATATACATATACACATATATATACATATTTACACTTACATAATATAGACCTATAAATATATATACATACACACACGCATATATATGTAACAGTGTGGAAGTATATTTTTTTGCCTATACACACGCACA
>NC_142935.1:12664280-12676780 GCF_046866305.1 Octopus bimaculoides | reverse complement strand
TATTTATGTATGTATATATATATATATATATATATATATATATTTATTTATATATATAGATGTGTATATGTATATATATATATATATATATATATATATATATATATATATATATATATATATATATGCATATATATGATATGTGTAGGTATTTTCATATGTATAAATACGTAATATGTGCGTATAAATGTGTGTGTGTGTATCCACATCACGTTTATCACATTCTTGCACTATTTATATGTATCTCAAACTCCTCCATCCTCTTCTTCCGGACAAAGTTAATTTTATTTTCCCTCAATCTTTATTTCTCTATATTTCTCCACAGGTCTTTTACATTCTCCAACCCCTTTCTCACCTCATCCTTTCCCTCCTACTCCACCACTTTCTTTACATACTCCTCAAACCCAACTTCCCTTTGCTCCTTCCTTCATTGCCACTAATTTTCTTTATTTTCCAAAGAAATTACTTCCCCTTTTAGACCTCTTCAATGTCTCACCCTGTCGCTACACATCTCGCAACAACTTACACATATTATTCCATAGATCTACCTCACATTCTTTCTATATAACACTCTCAAGTAAAACCTATCCTTCCTCTGTCTCCCTCTCTCTTTCTCTCTCTCTCTCTCTCTTCCTCTCTCATTAAGATAGGTTTACAAATATAATACTGGCATAATTTGCGCATTTTCTGGGTTCTTTCATTCGGTCTTAATGTTATCGATTGTCAAAAGTTTTGCTTCTTGGTTTTGCTCTTGATTGCACGTATGCAGGGGAGAGAGTGAGTGTTGGAGGAAGAAATACACTTACCTACATTCACATATACTTACAGCGACCATTCTGATTCCTGTATGTACACACACAAAGACAGGCACACATATTTGCATGTATCCGTATGGAAGTACATACATACATACATACATACATACATATATATATATATATATATATATATATATATATATATATATATATATATATATATATATATATATATATATATATATATATATATATATATATATATATGCATATATATCTGTATATGTCTATATGCATACATGCATATATATATATACATGCATATATATGTATATATATATATATATATATATATATATATATATATATATATATATATATAGATATATATATATATATATATATATATATATATATATATATATATATATGCATATATATATAAATATGTACGCATGATTGTACATATATGATACATATTATTGAATTACTTATACATACGTATATATACACGTACTATGTCTACGTGTCTATATTTTTGCATGTATATATATATATATATATATATATATATATATACGTGTGTATGTGTAGGTACAAATATATATATATATATATATATATATATATATATATATATATATATATATATATACATACACATACACACACACACACACACACACACACACACACATATATATATTGTGTGTGATTGACATAAAAACGTAGAAAGAATGAATAAATTACCAATAATAAATTAAATAACGGAACCAAAAGGATTGAGAAAGACAGAGAAGTACTCAAGAGAAGAAGAAAAGTGATGTACCTAACTAGAAGGAACATATGGAGTGATATATATATATATATATATATATATATATATATATATATATATATATATATATATATATATATATGTTACATGTCTCTCTAGCTATCTGTCTGTCTTTCTCTCTCTACATATATATACGCAAATAGGAAGAGAAGCAGAGAGAGAAAGATAGGTCGGAAAATGACTAGTTGTGAAGTACAGAAGTAATGTTACTAAACAGATTGAAAAAAAGAAAGAAATCAAACTACACAGGCTGTTAGATATAAAGACACATTAGTCGTTTGTGCGTGAGTAGAAGTGGAGAAAGAGAGATAGAATAGACTGAGGGAGTGTGTGAATGAGAGAAATTGATAAAAAGAATGTGTACGAGAGAGAAATAGCGAGATGGGAAAGAAAGCGATAGGGAAGAAGAAAGCATGAAAGAAAATATGATAGAGACATTGGTTGTAAAACTTACAAATGTATGATGCAAATAAAGAGGAAGGTAGATAAATGCATAGACATGTTTATAATTAAATTGACAGAAGGACAGATGCTCAGCTAGGTGGATAGATAAAGGAAATTTGATCGATATATATAAAAATAGACATATACTTTTAGAGCAAACCAGATATAGAAACATACCAACATGTGCGCAGTTACATGCATATATATATATATATATATATATATAAGATGGCGTTTTATTTCAGTATCGATTCATGAGTCATTCTATCAGAAAATTGTGTCTTGATAATTTTGAAATGCTATTTTTTCGTAGGTGAACGTATTTTTCTTACCTAGATGCATCATATTTTAATGATAACATTCTGAAAGTGTCCTGGTATCATTGGATTTACGACTTTGCTGAGCTTCCTCCAAGATGGAATATTAGAAGATGTAGATGGACTTCTCATCTTGCAAGAGAGCCAAAAGACAATGCATGTGATTGGATCATTGTTTCGTATTATATAAAGGCGAAACAGTTCTCTGAAATTTTTCGGCTCCTCCAATTGTCTCTGGAATCTCATATCAATTAAGGATCAATTCACTTCTATGCAATGGCATATAATACAAATTTCAAATCTGTTTTGGTTACAGGGCATCCCTAAATAGATTAATGATACTTATAATTTGGGATTTAAAAAAAACAACTCTTCTTTAGTGTCCAGTGGCTGGTGTTGTTACAATACTTACGTATGTATGTATATAGTTCTCAGGGAGATTGAGCCTGACACAGAATGTGACAAGTCTGGCACTTCGATATACAGGTACTACTTATTTTTGCTAGCTGAGTGGACTGGAGCGATTTGCAGTAAAATACCTTGCTCAAGAACATAACGCGTCGCCAGTAATTGAACTCACGGCCTTTCCATCGGAAGCCGAATGCCCTAACCAGTAAGCCTCATGCCTTCACATTGCATACATACACACTCGCACACACACGTATATACACTTCACACACTCACCCACCCACACACATATATACATACCAAGGGCTTCTTTCAGTCTACGACAATCGAATCCATTCACAAGGATTTGGGCGTCCCCATGCTATAGTAGAAGACACCTATTTCAAGTGCCACGTAGTGGGACTGAACCCGAAACCATATAGCTGGGTAAGAAACTTCGTGCTACATGGTTGGGGTTTAGCACTCCGTCGCTTACGACGACGAGGGTTCCACCTGATCCGATCAAAAGAACAGCTTGCTCTTGAAATTAACGTGCAAGTGGCTGAGCACTCCACAGACACGTGTACCCTTAACGTAGTTCTCGGGGATATTCAGCGTGACACAGAGTGTGACAAGGCTGGCCCTTTGAAATACAGGCACAACAGAAACAGGAAGAAAGAGTGAAAGACTGTTGTGGTGAAAGAGTACAGCAGGGTTCGCCACCACCCCCTGCCGGAGCCTCGTGGTGTTTTCGCTCAATAAACATTCACAACGTCCAGTCTGGGGATCGAAACCACGATCCTACGACTGCGAGTGCGCTCCCCTAACTACTGGGCCATTGCGCCTCCACTTCTGCCACATATATATAGAAATCTCAGATGCTGATATATGTAATTACGCATCTTTCATTCCATCACTTTACATGGCATTAATCGGTCCGGAGCTATAGCAGAAGACACGAATTTCAGGTGCCACTTAGTGGGACTGAACCCGGAACCATATAGTTGGGAAGCAAACTTCTTGGCACATATATACTATAGAAATCTCGGATGCTGACACATGTAATTACGCATCTTTGCCTCCATCACTCTGCTTGCTGACATACATATACTGCAAACGGGAAATTTATTATTCGATTATCCATAATAACTACGAATTAAAAACAAATCATTAACTAAATTCAAACATTTTCATTAGGAACAATGATAAGAAGAGCTAGAAAGCATAATTAATATTCCATAACGCGTAGCTGTCGAAAGTAATTGGCGAAAAGTAGAATGTGCGAAATGGATGGAATATTTGACTTAGGGATAGTATGATATTAATGAGCACACGCATATGAAGTGTTCGCCTGAATAGTTGAATGCAAAATAGAATACAAACAACCATGAGAGTATTATCAAACGTCAAATACATTTGTTGTATAACTAATCATACTTGGCAGTAGATATTGTTACAATTTCGTTTAAGCCTCCGTCTATTATCATTGTGTTGACGGAGAGAACAAAGACACTCGGATCGTGGTTATCGTCTTAAACTTAAAGAAAAAAAATGCGACACACAGACAATATAAATGCAGGTGATGCAGTGGAGTTAAGAAGCTTCGCTTTGCAACCAAGCGGTTTCGGGTTCAGATCCACTACGCGGCAACTTGGAAAGTTTTCTCGGTCATTCGATGGAGATGGGATCAGGCAGTCGCCGAACTGTGGTTCATCAATTGGTGGGAAGTACGCGGTGCATGTTCAGCGCCTTGACGGGTGAGGGCGCAGCTGATGCGTGAAGAGTGTCGGTCGGGGTGTTTATCTGGGGGCGGTATGTCTGTCAAACTGTAAACCCAGGTGTCCGAAAGCGAGCTCAGCGTGGACGGAAACCACAAGTCGAGCAGAAAGGGCAAAATACTCGCTCGATCTTGATTTTTCAGTACGAATAACGGACCGCAAAAATGTGGCCCTTACATCCTTGTGATTGAACTAAGTGAATATGGTACACACGCACACACACACCGAAAGCTGAACAGTCATCTCCCTTAGCTACAACAATAACTGTAATAACGATAACCAATTACCTCCCTCTCCTTATTTTTCTACTTGTGAAGTCATTCACTCGTAAATATCATCATACTCAAAATGGACAAAAATATCTCCTTAAATTCAAATAGGTAAACCTAAATATCATGAATAGCGAAAGCGAAACCGGTCGATATATTAAAAATTATATTAAAATTATGTAGAATGTGCGTGTATTTACCTTTTTAAATTTCTTATATATATATATATATATATATATATATGTGTGTGTGTGTGTGTGTGTGTGTGTGTGTGTGTGTGTGTGTGTGTGTGTGTGTATGTGTGTGTGTATATGTGTGCGTGTACTTCTCCACCATCCCCGCTTGACAACCGGTGTTGGTGTGTTTACGTCTCTGTAATCTAGCGGCTCGGCATAAGTGACTGATGGAATAAGAACTAGCTTAAAAAGTAATTCCTGGGGTCGATTAGTTCGCCTAAAACTCATTCAAGATGGTGCTCCAACATGGCCGTAGTAAAATGAATGAAACAAGTAAAATAATATAAGAATGTGGAGAATAAAATACAACCGGAAGTAGCATGTTTGAACGAGCAGAGATGACCTTTAGTAAAGCCAATGTACTTTATATCTAAGTACAATAACTTAAATATTTCACAGAGTAGACATTTATCAAATGCATATTTGAATGTAATGATAATCTGTGGATGAAAACTGTTTAAGAACATGAAATGAAGATATTGGAAAAGAGAACAAAACTTAACCGGAATTAACCTTTTTCAATGAAAAGAAATGACATTTACTAAAATTAATGTTCGAGTTAAACAGCAAAATAGACAGAATTATGAAGAGTGGGAAAATGGAATTATGTTTTCAAATGCAAATGATATGATATACAAATAATTATGAATAAAGTTTCGAATTTATACTAAAGTATTGTAAGTTTGCTGACGCATTTGTTTCTAAAGGAATCTCAGTTCGTATTAGTAGATTGTGCTTCTCCATTTAAGGGTCAACAGTCAGGGACTTGAGGGCAAATTGCAGTGGTTAGCCATACATAAAAGCCCGTTGTTTGTTGAATAGTTTTGTATTAATTTGAAACATTAACAAAACTCCAGCAGTCAAAGCAGAATACTAAAATATAAAACGAGAATTTGATGGGATTCGAGGGCAAATAGTAATATAACTACAAATGGTTTAATGAGCGAGAGATACATCATTTCGAAAAGAATCTTTGTTAAGAGAGATTTCTCCAATTGTGGATATAAGTATTATTTGTCTATGTTGTACAGGTTGGCAAGTATACTAATACGAGGCTTTCATAGTAATTTAATACTTTAGATGCTGACTAGGTGAAAATGACTTCGCTACAAGCCTATCTCACCAGTACATAAGAGACTGTTATATTTATATTCTCCGTACTTACATTCATATCTCACAGTGGCAAGAGCGTGTCAAAAGAACTGTGAAGGGAGATAATTCTGAGTCATTGCGCTAACGTTAAAGTTTCACGGCTACCGTGATAAGTAATGTTATTTCTTTTTTAAGAGTAAGTCGGAGGCTGAGTTAGCAGGGTGGAGACTCCAACTGACTAAAAGATGTCAGCAGGAATCATGACCTGAATGCGACATTTTGACTCGACTCCACATCAATCACTTGATGTGAACCCGAGTCCACATGAAGTTTCGTAGTGTAGGAATCTTCACCATTATTCGATACTATTCGGCCTCGGTTTGATAACGGGAGACAGTGGTCAAGTCATATATGCTCTTGCAGATGCAACGACTGAAGGCGTGTGATGTACTAAGTGCGTATACAAGTATATACACATGCCTGATTACAGGTGAAACTCATCATTGGATTATGAGAAAATAGGCTTTGATATGGAACAACTTCCTACAAGACTTCGTTCTATGATACAAGCATTTTGTTTTAATGGTCTCACGATTAAAACATTCTACCAAAATCTAACGTTAATATATGTTGCAGTCATCGGCTGAATAAGGACAAAGTTATCTTATTAAATATCTAGCATGGGAAATTTAAAATGCTCCACGTGATACATTTGGAAACAAAGCAAAAATTGGTTTCTAAAAGAAAAATAAGAAGCTTTAAGTGATGAAGTGAGTCTCACTTTTTTTTTTTTTTTGATGACAACTCGAGAAACTCTTCACGATATTGCACCCTAAACTAAAGCTCCCCACTCAACGTAAACAGTTTTCAAGTATGATTTAATCGGATGTACTAGATCTCTATCCATGATATTTCCCCGATACTGCTTTGTGCTGTAGTTGCAAGGTTATACATAAAACGTTCGGGTTATCAATGTAATTCAGCAAAAAGAAAAGTAAGTATATAAAAATCGAAAGATTTACGGTAAATGATTTACGGTGCCATTACAGAAAAGTACTAGCTCTAGAGAAAGGTTGAATCAATAATTTAATAGCTGCGGTGAAAATATATATCTGTGTTCTTGTCGCTGTTTGATGCCTGACATTTTTATTGGAAAGAGGAACTACAGATTTATATTCAAACAGTTGGAGGACACTGAGAACATTCAAATAACCGTACACTATCTGACTAAAAACAGTGATGGCTTTAGTCAAAAGTCAACATGTAGAGCTTCGAGACGCCATCGAAGTTGTTGTGGTTGATATTGTTCTTGTTTCGCCAAGAGCAGTCTTGATAGGGATGTAGGAATCGTTGGTGTAGCTAACTAGCCCATGATATATTCATGATGATGACAACCAGACCCTTCGTCACCCGGGTTGATACAAAAGAGTAGACATGCTTCAATTTCACACTCACAGAGAACATCAGAAGACAGAGAAATCTGGCTGCGCGTCAACAACAATTGTCCCAAAGACCAAAATCTCGAGACATTGAAAAGAATCTTGCTTGAGGAGATATGTGATATTTAGATGAGTTTGTGTGGGTTTTAATGAAAACCATTTATTTTGTGTAGGTTGTATATTTGCAGCAACTATTCTCGAATGAATGAGAACGGACGATGGATAATTGTCAGCTCATTAAACCTGTTTCTTACGCACTTTTAAATAGAAGAATGAGAATATTACATAATTATAAAAAAACCGGAATCATCAGATGAAACATAATTTTACAAACAAAAGAATATTCCAAGAATGCAGCAGAGATATGGTTAACGTAGTTAGTCTCGACAGACTTCAACCACGTCCTTGTCGTATTCTTGGGATATTCTTTTGTTTTTAAAATAATGTTTCGTTATATTTTGCAACGTTTTCATTCTTCTATAATAAAGAAAACTGCGTAAGAAACAGCTGTAATGAGCTGGCAGTTATCTATCGTCTGTTATTATTCATTTGATTATTACACAGCAATGGGATTTACGACTTGTTGGACACCCTAAATTTTACCAGCTTTGTACAATTCAATGTAACGTGTACTTTGGACCAGCCCCAATGCGCTAAATACTCATAGGGCTGGTTTTCTCTGTGTACAGAACAGGAATATCCTATTTGATACTTATCAAGCATAGGCCGGAACCACAGGCTTATCCAACTCTATTTAGTGCATATATTTTCAAGTATCCGATTCTACCTCAATCCTTATTTTGATATACGTATATATATATATATATATATATATATGTATAAATTTCCATTTATTCTTTTATATTTTTATTCTTTTACTTCTTTCAGTCATTTAATTGTGGCCATGCTGGAGCACCGCTTTAAAGGATGTTCGTCGACGAAGTGAACTTCAGGACTTACTGTTTTGTAAGCCTAATACTTATTTTATCGGTGTCTTTAGTAGAACCGTTAAGTTACGGGTGACATAGTCACACCACCATCAGTTGTCAAGTGATGTCAGAGGGACCAACACAGAAACACACAAAAATACACACAGACACACTCATATACACAAACGCACACACATATTTAAATATACACGACCAGTTTCTTCCAGTTTCCATCTACCAAATCAACTCACAAGGATTTGGTATAGTAGAAGACACTGCCCAAGGTCCCACTCAGTTGGACTGAACCCAGAACCCTGTGGTTGGGAAGCAAGCTTTTTACCACACTGCCACGCCTGCGAATTAATGAATGAATGAATGTATACATATTTATATCTATAAATATGCATATGTATATATATGTATATAAGAACTATTAGTTCTAAATCTCTGAACGAGAAATACTGCTGTATACACACACACACACACACTCATATAATATATATATATATATATATATATATATATATATATATATATATATATATATATATATATATACACACACACACATACACACCTTCATTCATTCATGCATTCATAGATACGTACATATATACATACATACAACTTCAAATAAAACTGGAAAATGACATAGATATGTATTTATGTATATATATTGACACTTCTTGGCTGTCGGTATTCTATGAAGTTTTAATGGGAGTTCAGATTTACGATGTGTTTCATGAGGTTTTCCTCGCAAACTGATTTCGGTTAAGAGAGGAAACTTATAAGTTTCCGAAAATTAAATTTGAAGATTTCCATCTGGGAAACATATATGAAAATTCGCAGGTATATTTTCTCTACGTAATAGTAAAAATTCTAGTTTATGTAGGAAATATATTTTCTTCGTATCGAGATACACAGTCGTGCAGGCATACATACAGACAGTTATATACAAAGGTAGAAACAGAAAGAGAGAGAGAGAGAAAGAAAGAGAGAGAGGGAGGGAGGAAGAGAGAGGGAGAGAGAGAGGCACAGAGGTGTCAGATTTCCGTATACATCTATCTATCTATCTATCTATCTATCTATCTATCTATCTATCTATCTATCTATCTATCTACACAAGTAATTAAAATCTAAAAAAATATAAATACCTGTCGGCTGTAGAAAACCGTGATATTCTGAGGAGTCCCGATATATATATATATTACACATATTAACCAGAAAAATCCGCGATGTACTGAGGGCATGATAGCTGAACTGCGATATGGTAAGTGATTAATGTATATGTGTTTACAAATACAAACACGCAAACATTCGTATACTCATACTTACATACACAACCGCATATATTCATATGTATATGTTTATATCTGTATGTTTGTATTTGTATAGACGTAAATTCATATGAAAAATAAATTACAAGACAGGATTACAATGTCTAGTTTCACTTTCGAAACTATCAAACGTAGAAGCGAGAAGGAGTAAGAAGAAGTGATAGCAGAATGAGAGTAGCAATGGAATATAGGAACGGTGAAAGAAGAAAGAGTAGCGACAGTCAACGTTCAGTCAGTGGATCCCATTAGAACCGGCGGATTTAAATACTGATTCAAATTTTGTCACAAGGCCAGCGGTAATTTGAACGTAAATCAAACGAAATGCCGTTAAGCATTTTTCCCAGCGTGCTAAGGTTTCTTCTTTTTTTTTATTGCCCACAAGGGGCTAAACATAGAGGGGACAAACAAGGACAGACAAATGGATTAAGTCGATTACATTGATCCCAGTGCGTAACTGGTACTTAATCTATCGACCCCGAAAGGATGAAAGGCAAAGTTGACCTCGGCGGAATTTGAACTCAGAACGCACAGAGGAAATACCGCTAAACATTTCGCCCGACGTGCTAACGTTTCTGCAAGCTCACCGCCTTTCCTGCCAGCTCGCCGCCTTAGGGGAGTTTAAATGTTAAAAGTAGTATATTTAGAGAAACGTTTGATTTTACAGACTCCATTTATATTGAGCATTGTATGGAAGAGGAGGTTTTAAGGACACTTAATTACTAGTGTACTAGTCTCTTGAAACTAATTAAAATGTTTCAGTTTCAGATCTCCCATAACTGATAAAAATATGATAACACAAGAAATGAAAAGACGTGGTGGCCATTTGCGCATAACAAAGCGATGCAGAAATTCCCAACTTTCTATATTTTTCAAAATCTATTGTACATAAAGTTAGTTTAGTTGGAATTCGAAGCCTCTGGTGACAATGCATCAACTGTAATGAAGAGAAATTAAACATTTAGGCCTGTCAGCGATTCTGGTGTTGCATTGGAGTAGTCATCAAATCTGAAGGCAGATTCATGGACTAATCTTATAAGAATTTTATTGAGAAGACATCCACAAATTTTTAATAGACTGTGTTTGGCTTTTTGTTTTTTTGCTCGAACAGTGTTATTTGGTTAAATTATCCAATATATTCTCTAACACTTTTCACATCCAGTATTTGTACGATAAATGAAAGGAAGAATAGATGTATGACGAAAATAAAAATGTCTCGATGTTCTGAAGATATTCTTTTCTACACTTGGCACAAGGAACCGAAATCTTGGGGGAGAAGGCCATTCAATTAGATCGACCCAGTACGCAACTGGTACTTAAATTTTCGACCCCGAAAGGACGAAAGGCAAAGCCGACCTCGGCGGAATTTGAACTCTGTACGTAAAAACAGACGAAATACCGCTAAGCATTTCGCCCGGTATGCTAACGTTTCAGCCAGCCTGCCACCATGTGTAACAGACCGACGTTGCACCTTGGGCAAGTGTCTTCTACTATAGCCTCAGGCCGAACAAAGCCTTGTGAGTGGATTTGGTAGACGAAACTGAAAAAGCCTGTCGTGTATATATATATATATATATATATATATATATATATATATATATATATATATATATGTGTGTGTGTGTGTGTGTATGTATGTATATGTATATGTTTGTGTGTCTATGTTTGTGTTTCTGTGTTTGTCCCCCCAACATCGATTGACAACCGATGGTGGTGTGTTTACGCCCCCGTAACTTAGCGGTTCAGCAAAATAGAGCCACAGAATAAGTACTAGTGGTCGATTTGCTCGACTAAAGTCGGTGCGCCAACATAGCCGCAGTCAAATCACTGAAACAAACAAACAAACAAAAATGATTTTTTATTAATTTGAAAACAGCAGGCATATCACACTCTTAGGTATACAAAAATAAAACGATTTGTAAGTTAAATACAGTATGTGTGTTGGCACTCCGTCGCTTACGACGACGAGCGTTCCAGTTGATCCGATCAATGGAACAGCCTGCTCATGAAATTAACGTGCAAGTGGCTGAGCACTCCACAGACACGTGTACCCTTAACGTAGTTCTCGGGGATATTCAGCGTGACACAGTGTGACAAGGCTGACCCTTTGAGTTACAGGCACAACAGAAGCAGGTAGTAAGAGTGAGAGAAATTGTGGTGAAAGTGTACAGTAGGGTTCGCCACCATCCCCTGCCCGAGCCTCGTGGAGCTTTAAGTGTTTTCGCTCAATAAACATTCACAACGCCCGGTCTGGGAATCGAAACCGCGATCCTATGATCGCGAGTCCGCTGCCCTCACCACGGAGCCATTGCACCTCCACTAAGTACAGCATATAACTGAAAGATTAAGCAGGTGCAATTGTTTTGTGTACAAATATATCTCTCTGTCTGCTTGTATATCTGTCTGGTTCTCTCTTTCACGCAAGCATACAATGACAATCAGTGCGATAATTAAGTGGACTGTGAAAATAATCGTATTTATATAAAATAATTGCTGTCACAGTGTAAGTAATGTCAGCTTTTAATTGAGTATAAGCTCTGGATGATAATGACATGTCAGCAGAATTCCATTTGCTTGTGTATTTTTATGTGTGTGCATGTGATTGAGTGTATGTGGACGTCTGAGAGATTGTGTGTATGTTTGCCTATGTATATGTGTTTGTGTGCGCACCACATTACC
>NC_142935.1:12656780-12661780 GCF_046866305.1 Octopus bimaculoides | reverse complement strand
ACCTTGACGTATGTAGTGTGAAAATGGGGGAAGGGAGAAAGGGAGAAAGTAGTTGGTCAGTTGTAGTGTGTGCGTGGTGTGATGCGAGGGTATTGGTGTGGTGTGCGTGGTGTGATGCAAGGGTATTGGTGTGGTGTGATGTGAGGGTGTTGGGAGGTGGGAAGGCATGGGTGGAGTGTGGGGTAGAGGTAGGGGTATGTGGGTAGGGTGGGGTATGTGGGTAGGGGTGGGTGGTGGGTGTAAGGAATTGGATGGGGTGGAGTGGGAAGGTAGAGTAGGAGTGTGTTGGGGTGTGGTGGGATGAGCTTATGAGGGGGTGTTGACGAGGAGGGAGAAGGGGAAGGTGGATGTAAGAGAGGGGGAAGATGGGTATGGGAGGGGAGAGGAAGAGAGGAGAGAGGGTGGGTATAAGAGAGGGAAGGGGGATTGAGAGAGGGGGAAGGTGGGTATGGGGGGAGAAAGAGGGGAAGGTGGGTATGGGGGGAGAAAGAGAGGAAGAGAAAGAGAGGAAGAGAAAGAGAGGAAGAGAAAGAGAGGAAGAGAAAGAGAGTGAGAGAGAGGGAAGAGGGGTATGGGGGGGAAGAAGAAAGGAAGAGAAAGAGAGTGAGAGAGAGGGGAAGAGAGTGAGACACGAACCTCAATATCTCTCTCGCCTCCTCCTCCTCCTCCTCGCCTTTCCGGCGCCATCCAGCCGGTTTCGTAAGCCGCGGCCGGGCCCCCTCGCAATCGTCGGCCCTCTAACAGTGCAGCCTCAGCCTCAGCCGAGCAACGAGCAAGTAGAAGCGGCGGCGTCATCAGCGGTGAACGAAGCCCGCAAATCGTTTCCGCTGTCGTTATGCATTGATAGAAAAAACGACAAAAGAAAGAAAGAGACCTCGATATTATGTATATACAGGAATTTATCTGTAAAAATAAGTGGCAATTATTCGGTAGCTATGATAAAACGGGGTTTTATCATGGCTACTGAATAATTATATATATATATATATATATATATATATATATATATATATATATATATATATATATATATGCGACGTGTGTCCTTATATCAAATTCACTTAGAAGACATTATTCAGCCCGTGGCTATAGTAGAAGATACTTGACCGATTCCAGTGATAGCCCGATATATAAAGAGATCGCCAGCAAATATGGTCATCACCTAACATGCCGACCTAGTGATAATCGCAACACGATGTACACATATATGGAGTTACACTGGTTCTTCTGGCAAAGTTTAATTTTATGAGAAATAGTGAAATTATGCGTATAGTGAAATTGTTTGTATAGTGAAATTAGTCGAAACTTTCCTGCTACGTATTCTATATTCCCACAAAATATTTTACGTCTTTTATGAAGAGTCGTAGTCAATTTTGTTTCCTGTAAGAGATATTCTACTACGAAATAATTTCTCTCTTTAGCGCCATGATCTTATTAATTTTGGAAGGTTTGGTTACTTAATATAGAATCTAAACCACAGGGGATTCAACATATAGCAAAAAAAAAAATATATTCTACATTGTGAGAAGATATGATTCTACGATGTGCTGAAAAGCTAGAATACAGTGAAAGGTTCAAGGAAATTTAGGGAAGATAATTTTATATCTCGTGTTTCGTAGAGTAGCTCGTTATAGAAATACATAGAAGGACTTCTATAGATGTGAAATGATCGTATTAAGTTTCAAACAAATGAAAAGAGACAAAACGAAGCAAAAATAGCTGGAGTATGGTTACTAAAATAGTCGAAAGAATTACAATTCATCTTTTATGACTTATGGTGATATTTTATAAGCTGCACACAATATATTTGTAATTAGGCAAAATAAATTCCCTTTAGGGCAAATCGATGGGGTTTCGCGTTGTTGAAATTATTAATGGGTGTCCAAATTACTTTAATGTTGAGAAATTGAAAATATCATTATCCTTTATTGCATTTACATTCTTTTATATTCTTAATACTTTCTCCTCCATTTCTTGCTAACACTACGCAGCAAGCTTTTGTTTTCTGTCCTATGATAAGCGGTAAATATAATTTCATTAAGAATATTTTCATGTTTCATATAGGTCCCCACTTTTAGGTGAATTATAGGATTCATGTCAAAACCCAAGTTGAGTTATTCCCCAGAGCTACATATGCAAATTAGTACTAATGGTAGATAATTTTTATTTATAACAATTTCTTTCCATTGACAAGCAGATGATGGGGTGCTTCACGGAGATTGGGACTGACTGCGATTCTGCGGAATGGGTCATCGAGGAAGACACGGAAGTATACCGACAAATAGTGAATGCAACAACGCGCTGCAACGGCGCATGACCCTACATGAAACCTAACATGAAAAATGCAGACTTGAAAAATAGCGCTTCACCGACGAGGTTAAATATAATCGGAACATGTTAATGATTTTCATAATTTGTTGAAATTATCTCCACTTTGCCTTGAATGTCACTAACAATTTGTTAAGATTCTGCCGACTTTTTCAGACAAAGAAAGAAATTTAAAACAGAGAACACTTTGCGTATTATTTTTCCGTACATCAGCACATGTACGAACATTTTTTAAAGCTAAAAGACAGTGAAGGTGTTTCATAATCATTTGCTAAAAGGTGTATAACATTAAATAGAAAATGGTGCCAAGTGAGAAATAAAAATTGATAACCGTAATTAGTAGCAATAAGAGTTACATCAGCCTCATGAAAAATCAGAACATTAAGATGACAGTTACGACTGTGCTTAGTTTAAGTTCGGGTTGTAGTTGATATTTAGCTAAAACACATTTAATGATTAGGACCAATAGTTAAAGTGGTGTGAGAAATAATATTGTGGTTATGTTTAGTACACAGTAAAGGCAAAAAATTCATTTAGTCACAAGCGTCTTGCTGATTTAGCGGAAGAATAGAAAATAGAAAAATATGGCCGTTTCTAATTAATACAAATGCATTCCGTATGTGATACTCAATTGTTGAACAACAGACATTGTAGAAAAAAAAAATCAATTGTAGAAAAAAAAAAATCCATGACTGTTGTCCAAAAATGCATTTCGTTTTTGTAATTCATTTCTAGATGATAATATTGTAGCCAGGGTTGAGACTGCAAGCTGGCAGAACCGTTTTCAAGCCGAGCAAAATACTTAGCGACATGTCGTCTGTCTTTACGTTCCGAGTTAAAATTCCGCTGAGGTCGATTTTCCCTTTTATTCTTTCGGGTTCGCTAAAAAAGGACCGGTGAACACACACACACACACACACACACACACACACACACACATACACACACAAACACACACACTCACGCACCACACCACACACACACGCACAGATATATAAATAAATATACATATGTATATATATGTGTGTGTATATTTGTGTGCATGTAAACATAAATACATGCATGCATTCATATATGCGTATGTATATGTATATATACATATATATATATATATATATATATATATATATATGATACATGGTATATGTATATATATGTATGTATATATATATGATAGCATATTTCTGGCAATGCAATCTACACGCTTTCAGTTTGTTTATTCTAACGTATATCGTTGATGGCTGACACATGAATAATAGTTTGATCAATCAAGAAGCAATTGATACATAACTGATTAGTAATTGAATATGCCACAAATTGTACATTCTGTAAATGCAAATCGATATATTTTTTTAGATAATTCATAAGTATAGTAAGAATACGAATAGCCATAACGTACATACATACATGTATGCATATATATGCATATATATACATATAATCTATACATCTCTATAATATTATATTAAATTATATATAATTTAATACATATATATGCTTATATATATATATGTTTATATATATATATATATATATATATATATATATATATATATATATATATATATATATATATATGTGCTTGGAATGTCTTTAGCTTATGTATAAATGACAGGAATATATTAAATAGAAGCAGGAGATTGACATTTAAATGTAAAGTAGTGTCAGTTTGTATAGAAAATAAAAGAGATGAATTGGTAGATAATTACAACTTAAATTCGAAATTTGCTGTCCATTTCGGGTGTAGCGATATCCAGTTTATAGATAATTGCCAAATAATTTTTTGAAATGATTTAGTTTAAAATATTGATTTCAAACATTATTAATGTTATTTACAGTCGCAAAGTTTTCATAGGTAGGTTTTGCACCTCACTTTTAGAAGAATTTTAGATATTGGGTAAGGTAATTATTATGGCTTTTCAATCTACGTACCTACAAGTACTGGTTGCTAATGAGGCAATGTTCTGTTGAATAAAACGCAAACCCATACGTGTTCAGTCACTCAAGTTTTAACATGCGTTCTTCTTTCCGTTCCTCCTCGTCATCGTCATATCATCATCATCATCATCATCATCATCATCATCATCATCATCATCATCATCATCATCATCATCATCATCATCATCACGTCCCTTTTTCTGTGATGTTAGAGACTTGGCGATTTCTCAGGAATCGTCGAGCTAGGAGACTGCGCCGAATGTCAAATGTTTGGTCTAGGATAGATTTTTTCTTCAGCTGGATGCGTTTCCTGTCACCAACCACTTTACAAAGTATACTGTGACTTTTCCCTCATTGGCATCAACACAGATGAGATGACCAAGAAATCACAACACATGCCCTCTTACCTTGACTTAGTTCGGCGTAGTATTGGGGAATATGAAATTATGTTACGGGGACGGGAGCAGATATCATGCTTGAAAATTAAATATATGACTTTCCCATCTAGAAAGAAAGAGGCACATATAGAAATACATGTAGACACAAGTAGGGACAAACAAATAGATCGATACACACACACACACACCCAGACACGTACGTATACATTCCTTAATTGTTATTCTGATGGAGGACCACAGTCCAAAACATCAAGCGTCTTTGCTTTAAGCGTCAAAATAACTGCATATATTAAACTAACAGCAGATGTTAAAACTTATCATATCCCCCCTTTGTCT
>NC_142935.1:12641780-12651780 GCF_046866305.1 Octopus bimaculoides | reverse complement strand
ACACAAATATATGAGTAATTCTTAGTAAGGAATCTATTCGAACACCGAGGAGAAACCTTGAGATGTTACACTAATATTTGTACAACGTATATTCTCTCTTTTTATTTACTTCCATGCGTATACACACACACACACACACATATGTATATATATATATATGTATGTATATATGTATAAATTTTTACATATTTACATACGTCGTATGTACATGCATACAAACGTACGTACACTCACATATATGCATATGTGATATGTGTGTATGTGTGTTTGTGTGTCTGAATGTGCATGTCTGTGAGCGTTAGACTGAATTCGCACAAGCGTTCTTTCAAACACGGATAAGGGACTTAATATTTTCTTAATATAAAATTTTCTCCATGTATCTATCTATCTATCTATCTATCTATATACACATATTAATTAAATTGTCAATATATACGGTAAAAACTTATAAATTTACTTCTGCAGTCATTTCACTCGTCACCGTTTCTGAACTTACGCAGAATACGAACATGCTTTCATGCTTACCATTATGAAATTACAGTTCCTAAATTTGCTGCATAAAATGGATAATTATGTTGATGTCATCGGTAGCACATTTACATTATTTACATTCGACGGATATTTGTCCTCATCTTGTTTGTTGTTAACAACAACTTTTCGGCTGATATACTCTTCAGCCTTCTTTAGGTGTCTTGGGGAAATTTAGAACCTGGGCTCTCATTCCCAAGGTATTCTTCGATGTTATTATTATTAATATTATTATTATTATTGTTGTTCAGATCACTGTTTGAAATTGAACTCGGAATCTTGGGGTTAGTAGCCCGCGCTCTTAACCACTACGCCATATGCCCACGGGACAAATATCCGTCGAATATAAATATTGAAAATAATGGAAATAACGTACATAATTCCTCATCTCTTAAATATAGAACGATAGCACATCTGTCACGAAAATAAGCGGTGTGGGTTCGAATTCATTTGGAATAAAATCTATGTTTGTTCTGTCTGGGTTTATATTTCTTAATATTAGACTGTCGGTTGTTGCTTTGAATCCGCCCCAGTATTTCATCGATTCCATTCTCGATTTAACTCTGCTCAATTCCGTTGCAATTATTCTCTTTAAACCATTCTGCCGAGGTCGAGCAATTCCGCCGAGGTTGATTTTGCCTTTCATCTTTTCGGGGTTGATAAATTAAGTAACCATTGCGTACTGGGGTCGATCCAATCGAATTCCCTCACTCACCCAAAATTTCAGGCGTTGTGCCTCGAGTTGAAAAGTATAAATTAAGTACAAATAAAGCACTAGGGTCGATGTAATCGACTAGGCCCCTCCTGCAAAATTTCAAGGCTTTGTGCCTTCAATAGAAAGGATTATTCTCTTTAATCTATTTGAGTGGAGGCCTTTCCAGTGGTTGTTTCCGCTGCCAAGAGTAACGCTTGACGACTGCACGGGTCCATCGATTATCGGTGCACCGTGGGACATACATATATATATTCATACATACACACATACATGCATACATACATGCATGCGTGCATACATATATACATACATACATATACACACATATGAATGTATATATATATATAAATATGCATATATATCCATACATATACATGTACATATATATACATACACACACACACACACACACACACACACACATATATATATATATATATATATATATATATATATATATATATATATATATATATATATTTATTTATTTATTTATGTGTTTCAGCCAAGTGGCTGCGGTCATGCTGGTGCACCAATATATATATATATATATATATATATATATGTATATAAATTTATATACCTATATTTATGTATATGTGTATGCACGTATATATATATAGCTGTATATTTATATGTAAACGTACATACACACATCCATACATACACGCATATATATATATACATAGATACGTGCATACGTACACACACCGTGCGACATGTCCAGACCATTTGAATTTGTTGAAGCAATATTCGGAAAGAACGTTCTTCATTCCTGTTCTTTGTCTGAACTGATCGTTTCGGATGTGATCTCTGAAGGAGATTCCCAGCATCGACTTTTTCATGGCGTTTTGAGCCGTTATCAACTGCTGTTCCTCCCTCTTCTTTGCCGCCCATGTTTCTCTTGCTGTTCAGTATTGGGTGACATTGCTTTTATCCGAGAGTGAATTATCGAAACTCTTTCGAAGCGATTTCATTAGATTTTCCTCTATTGATGGAATGGCCTCTCCTGGCAATTTCAGGTAGAACCGCATTGCAGATAAAACCGTACTGTTGAGTGGTATTGTAAAATTTCGCTTTCAACACATCCTTTGTTGAGCTGAACGCTCTCTAGTCTGACCTAATTCAACGTAAAATACCCTTATTGAAGTTGTGTCACATGGTTATACTTTACCCAAGGTACAATTAACTCTCCACGTTCTGGATTTTGTCATCACCAACCACAACTTCATCGGGTGTTACACATTCGGATCACATATACTTTGTTTTTGTACGATTGATTCTCATATCAGAGAGAGAGAGAGAGAGAGAGAGAGAGAGAGAGAGAGAGAGAGAGAGAGAGAGAGAGAGAGAGAAAGAGAAATCGACACCAGTACTTCATTTTATCATTCCTGGAAGAACGAAAAGTAAAGTTGACCGCGTCAGTATTTGAACGCACGATGCCAGATTTCCGATCGAATTGTCTGCCAGATACGTTAACGATTCTGCAATCGTCTGGTTCAGTGAGACACCAAAAACATTTGTGCAACCTCTACGGTTTCCATCTATCCAATGTGTGACGTAATATAAAAATTCAAATTAATCTCTACTGTCTTAATAAGTAACGCATTATGGTACAGTCCTTGACACACAATGCCTTCGAAATGCCTTGAAAAGGACAGGATGATGTTTATAGCGGGAATGGATGGAATTCATTCACTATAGCCCTCATATCTCTCTGTTCACGGCTGAATTGGGAGTAACATTGAGATCAACAAAATTTTGACAACATAGTTTTTTGAAAATTGAATCATGAATAATATATACAAATATTAATAAAAGTAAAGTTTCGACTTTGCAAATTGAAAACTGAATTATGAAAAATAAAATAAAAAATGAAATAAAATAATAGACATCAGCTTAAGAAAATGAGTTCGTTATAGTCTTTTGTCCTTCCTTATTTTCCTGCAAAAAGAAATGGAAATTAAATTATGAAAATATATTTATCGAAGAAAATATTTTCATTGAAGTGTCAGCGATTTTTTTTTTGTTTCTTTGAGGTTATGTTCCTCGCTTTGCAAATATGGAAAGAGGTAACGATTAAATTGAATAAAGAATTAATGTGAAAAGGGAAGTTATTTTTTAATGCCGGGTTCAAATTCTTGCAAACGGCCAATTTCAGGATACAAGATAAAATAGACATCTGTGGAATTTGGGCTCAGGACATAAAAACGGACGAAATGCCGCTAAGCATTTTGCCCGCGTGATAACGATTCTGTTAGCTCACCGCCTTAAGTTAATTCTTTAACATTTACGATACGTTATGGCTGCAAGAGGAGGCGCAATGGTCCAGTAGTTATGGCAGCGGTCTCGCAGTCGTAGGATCGCGGGTTTCGATTACCAGACCGGGCGTTATGAGTGTTTGTTGAGGGAAAACAGCCGAGGTTCCGGCAAGGGGTGGGGGCGAACCCTGCTGTACCCATTCACCACAACTTTTTCTCACTGTTTCTTGAGGCTGGGGGTGGAGGTAGTGCAGGTTGTTGCAAAGTAGCTGTGAATCAGGAGGGGTGAAACTTGGAATGGACAGATTTACCAGGAGTAATGCGAACTAGACACAAGTTGAGGATTGATCAACACGGAGTTTTTTTATCTGTTTGAGAGGGTTTGGAAGAACCTAATGACCGCAAGAAACATCCTTGACGAATATAATATTCTAGGTGCATTACAGAATGATGCATGGAAAAAATATACTTCGTTTATCAGGTTGGTAGTTGGAAGAGCTGTAAAATACAAATCAAACTCCATTCTTATGATGCTTTTTACATCCTTTACGATGTGAAATCAAATTTCAGCGAAGATGACTTCGCTTTTCATCCCTCCGTGGACGATTAAATATATAACTGGGACGAGTTATTTCAATGTCTTTCCATCAAAGTATGTAGATGTAACATTATGCTAACGATAGAATTCCTCACAATAATAAAATTTATCAAACATATTTATAGAGAAAAAATACCTGTGAGATATTTTTTCCCGTGTTTCTCATCGTATTCTATTTTATTATTCATAATGGCCATTTTATGTGAATATTTCCGACCGGCGTGACCGACATAAATTCTATCACTGCGAGTAATATATATGTTTTGACAGCTTATCTTTCAGAACGATTTTGTATTCCGAAGGAATTGATATATCGATGAAAAATCATATTTACTAGCACAACTAATAACGATTTATAGACGATTTACATTAATTTTCTGACCACTAGACATAGAACTGTCTCAGACTATCGAGTATTCACCATTTTCAATAGCTGTCTTTGGTAAGCATTTGTAACCATTTTCTTTCGCTATCTGTAAGATATTTGGTAGATTCTTCATACTGCAAACTAAATGAAACTACCTACTTTGCTATGTATTTATGTATTACGATTTGGTTAAGATTGGGAAACCTGTGTCAAAGTTGATATATATTTCTTCTGTTCAAATGCAAATTCTAAATTTAGTTTTCGTATCTTGGTTATATATATTTTATAGAGGTTTTTTTTATGGATATATTCTGGATTTCTTTCAGCGAGATAACGTTTCTATTTGTGATTTTAGATCCGATATTCTCGTTTGGAAATCTAGCAAGTAATGAACACCAGCAAACTATTTTACCGTTTCTAACCTGCTGTTTTTAGCAGCTTCTTTCAAGATAATCTTTTATTTGCGGCCATGCTAGAGCATCGACTAGCAGGGTCTTGTCAAACAATTCGACCCCATTAGTTACTGTTTCGCTTTTGCGTTGAATAGCTAAACAAACCAACACCGTTTGTTGCAAACGAAAACCACTTGTCAAGCAGTGGTGTTACGGGGTGGGGGTCACAATTGCAGACACATACAGAAACACATGCATGCAGACGACTGCATTCAATAAATCAACCAGGGTACGCTTTCAACATTTTGACAAAGTAAATTCCGTCTTATCATTCTTCATCATCATCATCATCACTATCTTCTTCTTCTTCTTCTTCTTCTTCTTCTTCTTCTTCTTCTTCTTCTTCTTCTTCTTCTTCTTCCTTCTTCTTCTTTTTCCTTCTTCTTCTTCTTCTTCTTCTTTTTCCTTCTTCTTCTTTTTCCTTCTTCTTCTTCTTCTTCTTCTTCTTCTTCTTCTTCTTCTTCTTCTTTGCGATGTATTTGTTTTCTTTGTGATGTGTTTCTCTACGCCTTACTAAAGTAATCTCAAACACCCTGCTACTATAATCAACACCACAATCCCTATCACATCATACGATCATAACCACAATCATTATCACTCCACGAATATATATACGCACACACACACACGCACACAAACACACACACACACACACACACACACACACACACACATATATATATATATATATATATATGTGTGTGTGTGTGTGTGTGCGTTTGTGTGCGCGCGTGTGTGTGTGTGTGTGTGTGTATATCATATGTGTGCGTGTGTGTGCATGTACATGTGTATCTGTGTGTATGCCATTTTGTCCATATTGTGTTTGTCTCCCGCCACTGCTTGGCAATCGATGTTACCTTATTGACGTCCCCGTAACCTATCGGTCCAGCAACAGATTACCAGACTTACAAAAATAAACAGAGCGGTCAATTCGGTTCATTAAACCCTTCAAGATGGTGCTCCAGCATTGTCGCAGTCCACCAACTTTAAACAAGTAAAAAATGAATGATAAGGAGAGTATTTTTGTTTGTATTACTGATCAGCGTTTATTGTGATGTCGATGGTGGTAGGAAAGAAGCGTGATATTATAGCAGAAATTTGATCTAGACGAGACTGTCAATAGAGACAAGCCTCGTAAGCTGATGATCATTCACTTTAGAACAGTCAAATACTTTAGACGAACCGTAGTTTGTATTATATACATAATAAATAAGATATTTACTTTTAACGTTTGCAATATTTTCTCTCTGATACGTTGTATCTGTTTTATAGTCTTATGTAACAGAATATGATTCCAAGTTTTGCGTTTGATGTCAGCCAGACAGAGTAAATATCAGATGTGGGCGGGAATCCAACCTAAGTGTCTGAACCAAACACAGAAACTGATATGTCATATTTTACTTCAGACTCTCGATGTTGTTATCATCAGAGAAGTAAAGCAATATTCTCATGCCTTGTATAGACTCTACACTTTTCTACGCACAAGTGTGTAGCAGCTTTTATCTTTGCGAATTGGGTCTGTTGTCTTTTATCTTTTACCTGATTCAGTCATTGGACTGTAGCCGAGCTGGGGAACTGCCTTGAAGAATTTTTACACGAAAAATTCGACTGAAATACTTATTTTTTTAAAGTATAGTTCTCTTTCTATAAAATCCATTTTGCCGAACCGCTACGTAAGCAAACACCGGCTGTGATGCAGTAGCAGGTGACAAACAGAGACAAAGATACATAAGGTAGGCATATATAAATTAGACACATAAGGTAGACACACACGCACGCACACACACACACACACACACACAAACACACATACACACACACACACACACTATCCACAACGCCCTTGCCAGAGTACGTTCCGTGGACCGTGCATCTGATCCGACTCCCACTTCTCTTCACTCCTGCTCTCCTCTCTTCTCTTCACTCCTACCCACTACTGTTGTCGATATAATCAATTTAATCCTTTTGTCTGTCCTTGTTTGCCCCCTCTATGTTTAGCCCATTGTGGGCAATAAAGAAATAAGAAACGTTAGCACGCCGGGCGAAATGCTTAGCGGTATTTCGTCTGCCGCTACGTTCTGAGTTCAAATCCCGCCAAGGTTGACTTTGCCTTTCATCCTTTCGGGGTCGATAAATTAAGTACCAGTTCCGCACTAGGATCGATGTAATCGACTTAATCCCTTTGTCTGTCCTTGTTTTTCCCCTTTATGCGTAGTCCCTTGTAGGCAATAAAGAAATAAGCAACTAAATACTATATAATGACAATATGCATGGAAGGATATTTGTCGCACGTAGACAGCGAAACGAATGCATATTTAGTTCGCCTATGCGTTGGTGAATTAAGCATTTTTGAATCGATTCATTGAAAGATTGATTATTCATCAACACTTTGTAATCAGGACTTTACAGACGGATGATTCCCATTCTTTATCTATTTTCTGATTATTACAAACTACCTCTGTTCCTTTCAAGTAGCTGTCTTACTAGGAAATTCCGACACGACTAACTCTTTCTCTCTTCCATCTCATTTCGCTGTGCCTCTTCTTCTCCAAGATCCTCAGACAACAATAGCTAAGTTATTCCTCCCTGGAACCGCTTCTCTCTGTAAATCTCTTTCATATCTACACAGTTTCCTCTTGTCATCACTGACCTTCAAATATTCAAGCTCGGCGTCACTGAACCGCCTCAAGATCACCATTTTGGAAGTAGAGTATGAGAGTATATATATTATATATGTTTGTGTGTGTGTCTGTGTAAGTGTATGTGTGTGTGTGTTTGTATTTGTGTGTATGCGTATGTGTGTATATGTGAGTGAGTGTGTGGGTGTGTGTGTATGCGTGTGTGTCTGTATTTGTGCGTATGCGTATGTGTGTGTGTGTGTTTGTGTGCATCTGGCAGAGTCATCAAAGATCACGCGCTTTTTCTGCACGAGTTCTAAGTTATACACAAAAGTTGTCAATCTCTTTTCATCTCTTCCTTGTTTCCTTCTTAATTTTCTTTCCACTTGCTTTCTTTCTTTCTTTCTTTCTTTCTTTCTTTCTTTCTTTCTTTCTTTCTTTCTTTCTTTAATTTCATTCCTATTCTTTCTTTCCTCTTTTTTTATTCTCCTTCTTTCATTCTTCTTTTCTCAATCATTAGATATAAATTTAGGTGATGTTTAAAATCTACATATAACATTCAACTTCATCAAAGAAATAAAGCCATTATGTTCGGTTCAGAAAGAATCTAGAAATAAAAATGGAAAACCGACAGGCAAACATATATATAATTTAAATGGATAGAAAGCAATTCTTTCGTGAATGGGAAATATATTTTATAGGACATGAAGGAATTAAAAGACAAATGCAACAGGAGAAGATTAGCAAAACATTTCCGATTTGATTTAGCTTCTCTTTAGCGCCCTTCATTCATTAATATTATGGATATACAACCAATTATAATCTTTAATAAGATATTAGAATTTGGTGCAATGCGAACGGTCGGAAGAATTTTATTAGCACAGATGTTTTATTTTATGAAAGATATTATCACAAAAATAATTTCATCGTTTGCTAGTTTCAGTCATTGGACTGCAGCCATACTGGGCTCCACCTTGAAGATTTTAGTGGAATAAATCGACCACAGTATATATATTTTAAGTTTGGATCTTATTCTGTCGGTCGCTGTTTTGCAAAGTACGACACCTTACGGGGATGTAAGCAAACCAACACAAACTGAAAGACAGGCACACACGAATGACCATTTCGGGTTCCGGTCACTAAGTTGACTCAAAAGTCATTATCCAACGTAATGTGCAGTGGATCTGAACTCGAGATACGTAGCTGAAAAACGTGTTTCCCAACCGACTGCCAAGCACCAGCATATATATAAATACACACACATACATACATGCATACTTCCGTACATATATATGTATCTGTATATATTATATATGCGCATTCACACACAGGCACACGCACGGTGACACATACAGCACGCGTGCGCACAGACACACAGACACACACGCACGCACACACACACACATTATTATTCGTTCCAGCCATATGTTAGCCGTTTTCCTGGAGCACCACCGTAATTTATACATTTACATATGATTTTTTTTCACTTACTTTTTCAGGGTGGTGGGGTTTCACATCGCCATTTTGTATACTTATATACATACATACATACATACATACATACATACATACATACATACATACATACATATATATATATATATAAATATACATATATATATATATATATTTTTTTTCAAGTTTCAGCTTAGAGCTGCGGCCATGCTGATGCACCACCGTGTTGCTACACTGTTGTTACAGGGAGCCACTTACAATATGTGGCACTTGGTGAAGAATGGAGTTTGATTTAGCAACCCTCATTTGCACCTCCTGCCGCGAGGTAAGTTCATCTGGGACTCTCGATAGGAAGAGGTCCAGCTTTGATTTAAAAACTCCTACATCTACTTTGTGCAAATTCTCTTTGGGAGAATATTAAAAAGCTGTGGGCCCCTGAATCACAAGCTATTGCAGTAACTGGTCCTGAAGCGCGATAGCATTGCTGGGATCTTTGGCACTATGCAGTGTCGTCCCGTTCTGGCATTGGTGTAGCTTTCAATGCCAACATTTGGCACAATTCCTTCCAGGATCTTCCAGATGTATATTACTGCATACCTCTCCCGCCTTCTCTCCAGGGAGTAGAGTCTTAGCTGTTTCAGCCTTTCCCAGTAGCTGAGCAGTTGCAAAGAGACAATCTTCTTTGTGAATCACCTCTGGATTGCTTCAAGGTCTGCTGTTAATTTCAGACTGGTGGGTGGCCACAGCTGTGAGCAGTAATCCATGCGGCTGAGCACGAATGTCCTCCAGAGAATCATCATATCATCATGGTTTCCTTATCTCTGGTTCTGAATGTTCTCAGGATCCATCCAGCCAATCGTCTGCACTTTGTTGCCATTCTAGTAATGTGCACTTGGAAAGAGGTATCATCACTCATGTCGATACCCAGGTCTCTCACTGATTTAGGCTCTGGGATTGAAATTCCCTGTGGACCAGTGTACTCTGTAAGTTTCATATTCAGTTTTGG
>NC_142935.1:12626780-12636780 GCF_046866305.1 Octopus bimaculoides | reverse complement strand
TCGTTCCTTCTACATACGTATCTGTATATGTACAATTATATTAAAATGTGTGTAAGCATATTTTCTCTCTACAACGATGTTGGTGAAGGGCTTGGGTCATAGTAAGGATTGCAACCAGGATGCCTCTTCATAAGTGTCCGTCCTCCTAGAGAAAGCATCCGTCTCTCCTCTCCTCTGGAATATGTGTTTTCCTTTCTAACCACACAGACACACTCACATAGGCATGCACACTTACACACGCACGCACCTCCCCACAACTACAAACACACACACACACACACACGAGCACACATGTGTAAATATACACACGTGGTCTGATCAACAAGTATTCAGGCTGTTGACATAGTAATGAAGCTAAATTACACAGAGTAAAGCAGCTTGGGACAGATTGACCTTGAACTCTGCAGTGCATGCGCACTAAGTTTTAACGTTTTATCGCATTTCCACTGTTTACAGCAGTGCATGAAAGGAACGTGTGTAGCGTGTGATCATCTCATTCACCACGAGAGAGAAAGTTGAGCAGAAAATCTGCATCAAATGTTGTCAAAAGCTTGGCGATACCTGCCAAGAGATCAACGGAAAGGTTTCAAAAAGTTTTCATCTCTCATACCATCTTGATTTATCATTGCGCACACACACACAGACAGACATTCTCACCCCCACACTCATACAGAAATATCTTTTGTTTTTTATCTGCCCCAGTCATTAGATTGTGGCAATTCTGGAGTACTACCTGGAAGGGTTTTTGTGCGACACATCGAGCCAAGAAGCTATTTGGAAAGTTTGGTAATTATTTTATCAGTATTTCATCGAACAGTAAATATAGACAGACGTAAACAAATCAATATCGATTTGTCAAGCGATGGCGGGTGACAAACACAAACATGATGGCATACATATAGTTTAATGCACACACATGTATATATATCTTATATGTATGCATTATATGTGTATTATATGTGAATATATGTATATATGTATATGTGTATGTATGCATAAACACAAACGCACTCACACACACATACTCGCACCCCACACACACTCATATATGTACGTGGTCTGATCAATAGGTATCCGGACTGTTGCAATAATAACGAAGCTAAAGTACGCACTGTGAAGCCGCTTGGCATATTTTGACCATAAACTCTGCTGTGCATGTGCAATAAGATGTAACGTTTTAGCATTGAAGGAAGGTGTGTAGTGTGTGCTCATTGCATTGACCATGACAGAGAAAGTTAAGTTGAGAATCTGCATCTAATTTTGCCAAAAGCTTAGCGATACCTGATCAGATTCCTACACAAATTTTTCAAAAAATATTCATCGTTCTCGACACAATCAAGGAGATCTTGTGCAACTGAAACCTGAGTGTTCTTTTGGTCAGCTGATAGTAGTTTTGGCTCAAACTTGGTAGGCCCGCGTCTCATACCCAAATCTTCAGTGATAATGGACTGAACTGAAACGTTAGTAAACTGCACATCGTCTGATAACTCACGGACACGGTTTCCCTTCACAGCTGTACGCACATCTGCGATGCTTTTCTCAGTTCTGCTGATTGCGCGTCCCCTAGAATGTTCGTCGATATTGACATTCCTTCGGCCATTTCAGAAACGTTTGAACAACTCGTACACTTGTGTGCTGCTCATACACTCCTCTCCATACACTTTCTTCGCATTTGCACAGGCCACTGAGCAGGTATCACCGTGACAACTTTCTTTCATGGTCAATGCCTCGATCACACGCTACACACTACACACGTTCATTCCAAGCGGTGCTTTAAACAACGGAAGTGAGCTAAACCTTTAAAACTTTCTACACAAACATATCAGAGTAAAGGGTCAATCTTTGCCAAGTGGCTTTACCCTGCATGCTTTCGCTTCTTTACAAGGCAACAGTCCGTATACTTATTGATCAAACCTCGTATATACGTACTGTTGTTTGTTGTATATTTCGAATTATATATATATATATATATATATATATATATATATATATATATATATATATATATATATATATATATATATATATATATATATATGTATATATGTATATATATACGTGTGAGAATGAGTGTGTGAGTGTATGTGCGAGTGTATGTATGCGCACTCATGCATACATATGCACACACACTTAGCTTGTCTTTACTCCTATATAGTAGTTTCACATTAATCGCTGTCTAAATAATATTCCAAGGAAACTGTTTACGAGTATTTTGGTATTAACATGATTGAAAATATAATATATGATACTTGTTGAACAACAATCGTCTCAGACAATTCACATTTCGCTTACAGCTGTAGACGCTTACGTATATGCGAGATGAATATTAAAACGATTGTATGAGACGGAAAAGTTGAAAAAAAAACTATAATCCTACATATATTGTATTTTTTCATTTCGTGGACACTCGTCATTGTTTAGCTCTTACATATAATATTGCTTTCACATTTTGGCACAACGTCAGCTAGTTCGGAGAAAAAAGGTATGTCAGTTATACCCACCTCACTTCTCAATTGGTATTTATTTTATCGACCCTGCGAGGTATGTGTAATGTTGATCCCGGAAGAAATTGAACTCAGAGCGTAAAGGGAAAGAAAATGTCGGTAAGCATTTTGTGCGGTGTGCTAATATATTCTGCCAGCTCGACGCCGTGCTCTAACATATGATATTGGAAAATTACTATTTTTAAATCTCACAAAGAGAGATATTCAACCACAGAACCTTGGAGTAAAGGCTGTTGCCACGCAACATGGCAATCCTGGTTTACGACGAATGTTGCTGTAATTTAGCGCCTGGAGACATCCCTTGTTCGAAAATATAAGGACTCAGATCAAGTCGTAAATCCAGCTGGAAACGATGTCTCCTGGAGCTAAATTGCAGTAACATTCGTCCTAAACCACGACTGCCATATTACGTTGGCAAAAGTCTTTACTCCATATAATAATGATACAAGGCCAGAAATTACTGAAGAGAGGGGTTAGGATGATTATATCGACCATAGTGCTCAACCCCTACTTTATTTCTCCCCCATACCTCCCCTGAAATAATAAAAGGTAAATGTCTCCTCGGTGAAATGCCGCTAAGCATTTTTCCTGGCGTGCAAACTATTCCGTGCAAAGTATTCGCCACGTTGTTACAAAACAAAATTAGTTTCAAATTTTGGCACAAGGCCAGCAATTTCTTGGAAAGGGGTAAGACAGTTACAACGAACCAGTGCAAAACAGGTACGTATTTTATTGAGGCAGATATATGTGACAGGCAGACTTGACCACGATGGCATGAGAACGGAAAATCGGAAGGAATGTTCTTACAAATAATATTAAATCCCATATGAACAAAATGAAATATCTGCTCGTACAGACTTACATACATTCATACATACATACACACACTTATATATATACATACATGCATACATACATACATACATACATACATACATACATACATACATACATACATATACACTAGGCTTCTCAAAACCAGAAAGGAGAAAGCTAATCCGAGGACTACAGATCCAGTCCATCACTGGAACTGAAAGAATCTGTAAAACTTTCCAGAAGTTTATCATTTAAATGTATATGAGCATGTCTAGATATGCATCTATATGCATGAGAATACATACATAAAACATACAAATCTGCACAGACATACATACATACATACATACATACATATATACATACACATACATACATACATACATACATGCATGCATACATACATACAAACAAAAATACCCTGTTGATGTTGAAATTCCAATGAAAATGTCATGGATCTAGGTTGGAAACCGGTTCTTTCTCTATTGGCAAGAAATCTTGTAACGAACTACATAATGGCATACATATATAAACGTATATATGCATAAACAAAGATTTAAGCTCATATAATGGCATGCATACATTCATAAATACTTTATAAATACCTATATACACACGCTCGTACATACAAAAGTATGTACATTCATAAGCACATCCATTCATTCAAACACACATGCATTCATACATAACGTATATATATATATATATATATATATATATATATATATATATATATATATATATATATATATATATATATATATATTTATGTATATGTATATATGTATAAATATATGTGTATGTATATGTATATGTATATATATGTATTTATGTATGTATCTATACATATGTATATATATACATACATGTATGTATATATATATATGTATATATGTACATATATGCATATATATGTATATATATATATATATATATATATATATATATATATATATATATATATATATATATATACACACTCAGAAACACGTATATAGACACGCACATATATCACAATAATTAGTTGAGAGCATCAAATAATAATAAATTTTGACGAGTGAGAGTATTATGTTACGTTTAACAAAACATGTATTACCTTCGAGCAATAGATATATGATATTTTAAAAGAATGTCAGGTATAGTTTATAGGTAAAAGATGTCACAAGCATTTGTCGTTGGATACACGCATGCGTAGAAGCGTAACCACTCCTACGCACGCACGCACACGCACACAACACACGCATATATATATATATATATATATATATATATATATATATATATATATATATATATATATATATGTATATATATAGAGAGAGAGAGAGACGGAGAGAGAGAGAGAGAAATATTGATAGATAGATACAAATGTGTGTGTGGTGTATATCTATACACATCAAAAATAAATAGCTCCATATGTACTTATATAGATATATATACATATATATATATGCATCCGTTCAAAAAATGTGTACCCAGTACTTGAGACAGTTTTTTTAATTATTGATTTTTGCATTATTATTAAGAAGCTATGTCAACAAATTCACTTTCAAATAGTTTCAGCTTACCAGAATTATAAGGATGCATATATGTATGTATGTATGTATGTATGTATGTATGTATGTATGTATGCATGTTTAAATATATGTATATATATACATATATTGATATACCTATATATATATATATATATATATATATATATATATATATATATATATATATATATATATATATATTCGTATATAGAGATGCATATACATATGTATAAATACTTATATCTACACAAGCACACACATGCACACACAACCACACACACACACACTGAAATACACACAGACACTCTCTTTCTCATATATACTGATATACTCACACATACATATCACACACGTATATACATAACATTTTTGAAGGAAAACTTTGAAAATGACTTCATTCTTTCCGTCTACTCACCTTCATCAGACTGTGCCTTAATTAGTTTCTTTTTGGCTTTACACCGACAATAGCAAGACGTTTATTTTTGGAACTAGCAAGATGTTTGGTTTTTGTCAGTAAGTGTTGTCATTGGAATGATGACAAGCTGTATATGTTAACTGGGAATGTAGTTGTGTAGGAAGCGGACGGAAAATAAGAGAAAAATTTTGTGTTTGTCGTTCGTTGATCGATAGACAGCTGTAGTGAAGAGATTTCTTTTAGTTTGATGTTTGAATTTATATTTCAGTTACGTGGAAGTAATGTTGTAAATAGATGTGTCAAATTTACATCACGTCATTTTTATATACAATTTGGTAATCATGTTTTAGGATCTACAAAAAATACTTGTTGATAAATCAGTTGGTAACAGAGCAGAAGACAGACTAAGGTATACAGGCATTTTATGCCTGCATAGCAGGTACATGAGTTTGTGTGCTCCCGACAGCATGGTGTGAACTAAAAGTTGTACATTTGAAAAGTATCTAATGGTAATTACATCCAATCGAGTTTCCTTTCTCTATGCTAACGATCACTTTGCATTTCAGATTCCACAACAGATACCATACGCATTCATCATCATCCGTCGACCAGTCTATGGTTGCTCGGAACTCCATTGACAATCCCTTTCTATACTACACTGTCCTGCATTGCTGTGTTCAGGTCTCTAATATCCAGCACTGAGTCTCAGGATATAGTCTCTCAAAATGTCAGTTTCCTGGAGAAAACACTTCCAGAGCGATGCCATAGGCGCAGGGATGAGATAATCTCTTTCTCTGCTCGATGACAGAGGCCAGCAAATTGTAGCCGTTTCTGCTTTAGATTGAGAGATATCGGTGTCAGATTTCTGTAGATGTTACTAAGTCTTGGGTGTGATCTTCAACTGATGTTCTGTATCTTTTTGAGCAGGTTGGTATATGTTCCATCTAATTGTTTTTCTAAGAGAGCCGATAAGGTTCAGGCCTTTGATCCATAACGAAGGACCGGCTCAGTCAGTGTTCTAAATATTTTATCTTTTAATGTGGGTAGAAGGTTCGAGTGCCATATTTTTGTGCTTTGTGCTATTTGACCATCTAGTAGAGTATTTATGTATGGTTCCTCTGTATCTTGTAGTTGAGATTGTTGCTTAGAGCTTCCTGCTTTGCCCAGATAAAACACAGCGATGCTCAACGGTGTTTCTGTTGTTTTCATCATATTTTTTTATCTTCATTTAAAATCACAATACTCGAGGTGATTTTGCCTGCTTAGATGACGACTTTTGAGTAAGTTTAAATAAATTTCACTGCAATTTCTAGCATACAGACGAAACACGAATCTTGTTTTGTATATACGTACTCTCCTCTATTAGAGGCCAATTTTAAAATGAATAAGAAACAAGAAGACATTTCTACATTATTTTTTCCCGAAAAGCAATGGCGTATAATGGCAAGGAATATATGAAGGGGACATAATATTCTAGAAACACTTTCTTACTAGGAACTGATTTTTTCACATTTGCGAAACCCACTTCCTTTTCCCTTCATACACTATCCAGAATATTCTAGTTAATCACTAACTCCTACTGTCAACGAATGACTTATCATACACACATACACACATACATACATACATACATACATACATGCATACATACGTATATATATATATATATATATATATATATATATATATATATATATATATATATATATATATATATATATATATATATATATATATATATATATATATATATATATGTATATATATATGTATATATATACACATATATATATATATATATATATATATATATATATATATATATATATATATATATATATATATATATATATATATATATATATATGTACACACACACATATATATATATATAAGCATTTTCTGGTTAATGCATCTCGCAATTCAAGATATTTGGTCAATGGTTTCAATAGATGCACCTCTTTAAATCTCACCGAATGTACCACACTTGCTAACACATGTAGTTATGTGAAAGTATAGTGAAAGGAGAAATAAATGCAATGCTCACAGCTGCATAATATATATTGTGGTATAATGTCTTTGGAAATTTAGATAATACTAGCACTGCCGGTTTTTAGAGAAATGTTTCGATTTGAATTACATAGTTTATCACTGGAATTCTAAAGGTTAACGTCATGCAGCGAGCTTAAACGATAGTAACTTCAATAGTTAGAACACATTTCTTATCACATAGCTTTGTAAATATTTCTACAATTCGTTACAATGTCCACTAAAATTATCACACGTAATTCTAAGTGACAACACCATGGGTAGAAAGGAAAGAAGTTCTGGACAGGATTTCGGAAAATGAATTACTTTTGATTCTTTTGAATAGGTTTAACTTACTTATATTTAATCAGACAAGAGAAGAGGTTAATGACTTTTCCAAAGAGTTTGGCATTGATGACCGATTTTGTTATCCTTGCTGTTTAGTTGAATGTGTAGGTGTGTTATCAAGAGCATTCATTCCGTCAGATTTGAAACCATGGTATACCTCGACATCTCCTTCCGTTTTGTAAGACATTCGGATATCATTTGAGGAAAATCTATTTGCTATATCTTATAGGATTGGCAACCACATAGTTGCCTACTAGGTTCCAGGAAGTGAGGTGAATTGAGTGAAGCTCTTATTGGAAAAAAAAAGAAAAAGAAAAACACCACGCTTCAGGATCTGTAGATGATTTGGTTCATGGTGTTTCGCTTAAATATTTTACCTACATTCCAGATGAAAATTTAATAAATAATATCAATAATTAAACATACATACATACATATATATATATATATATATATATATATATATATATATATATATATATATATATATATATATATATATATATATATTTATATAAATAAGGATAAGATCGATATTTAAAATATTGATCCTATCAAGTGGTCAGCATGGGAATAAAAACCATCAAAGGTAATAATTATTTAAAATTATAATACAGGGTATCAAGAGATACCACCACGCTGAAAAAATAGCAGTCAAATCCTGACTCTAAAACCACAATAAATGTCCGCATGGCACGAGTAGCGAAGACGAAGACCAAATAAACCAGTAAAAATAATAAGATAATTCCAAATCCTGGATTTCTGGCTTTGCATAAATAATAATGCTCTGCCTTCATCTGTGGAATATACTCAAGTACATAAATACAAACACATGTATATAAACAGTATACTTACATATACGGACGTATACATACATTTCTAAATCTCTCAGAGAGATTTATGCCGTAGTGATCCGATGAAGTAGTTGTATGCCGTCAAATTAATGTGACAGTCCCCTGCTTGTCTCCCTCTTGTAAACATAAGGACACAGGAAATGTGTCAAGGCCGACAGGAAACGGTGCAGCTTCCTAGGTCTAACCAACAGTATTATTATTTACTGTCTACTACCTTCAGGGGTCTGTCACATTAAGTTGACAGCATACAACTACTTCAAAAGAACTTTTGTTCAAAACTTCTGGTTACTAATTATTGATGATTTTACAAAATAATGGCGTTACTTTTGAGAGCTTAGTTAGTGGGCATGAATTTAAAAGCTAGATCATCCGAACAATATTTACACCAGTTCGAACTCAATGAGCCGTTGCCCTCTCAGATAGGAGAATATACAATATGAAGTCGTCCCTGGGATGGACAAAATGTGAATAGATTCAATTGGAAATTTCGAGATCTGTATCAAAATCGACAAGTGACTGAAAAAGACCAAAGTGTACGGCAGCTGATATGTTGTAACTATAGTTATTCTGAATATATTACTATGAAATTATGATAAAAATCTCATCGTAATTGTTAATACATAATACACAAACATGCACACGCTTTCACGCACACACACATGCGTATTTATATTATATACACAGTATATACTTAATAGTTACGTGCTTACTTACAGTGATACAACGTCTTCAATGAGTGAATGGAGATGCTAGGCTTTTGCAGACACACTATGAAATTCTTTCTCAGTAATTTCCTCCATCTAAAATTATAGATGTCCGTCGTCATATTTGACGATAATTTTATTTTGATCTTTGATTTTCAGATAACTACGTTCCTAATTACTACGTGTCGTTCAATTTGTACAAGTCCGTTATCTTTTATTTATTGTAAATGCATATATATTATATCCATTACACACACACACAGAGACACACATTCATACTTATATTTCATTATACAAAGTATTTTCATGGTATTATTTTCACTACACCAGTACAGAAAATATTTATCCTTTACCCAATTGATAAATAAAGAATCACGCTTATATCAATGGTCATTAATAAAGATTTATATTTTCCATTAACCATACGGTATTTGCCAAGTTATTTTGCATTTATTTCTAGTATTGTATACACTTCAAATGTCTAGTCTTAATGTTTTCTTTCATCATAGCCGGAAGGTCGGCAACGAGAAACAAGGACCAAGAATTATTAACAGTACAGTGAATTCTATGTCTATATATCTATATTGTAAGTACTTAGATATTTAGGTTTTGGGCAAAATTAACCCTTTTCATGACAAGCATAATAGCAACAACTAGAGAAGACACATAATGTTTCAATATTACAGTAATACTTTGGACAACAAAACTCATTCAAATAAAGAATTATTGTCTGTAGAGATATATCCGAAATTGGGTGGTTTATCTGGAATTTGTCTGGGAATCATTTGAATGT
>NC_142935.1:12611780-12621780 GCF_046866305.1 Octopus bimaculoides | reverse complement strand
TTCGTTGTTCTCCCTCTCTTTCTTCGTCCTTTTCATGGTACTCATTGTATAGCTGTCTGGTGGTATTCGTTCTTCTGTCAGTCGACAGTCGACAGTTCCTACATTACCTAGACAGAAATGTTACGTCTGACAATCAAACCAGCCGCATATAAGGAAATATAATAGACGAATTAGGTGACAACGCAATCAATAAATGCCTAACTAATTATGAATTAAGTAATTATCAAAGCAGTTTACGAAATGTTCTGGTTGGCGGTATAGTCGTTCTGCCGTCAGTCGAAAAAATATCACCAACAAATCTCACTCTTTTTCTGCCACAATCCCCTTTCAAACTTCTCAGTACTTCAGCGCTTCTTATTCTGACTCTGTAGGTGATCTCGAGTATTCTACGTAGACTCCGTTAGTGGAATGCAACCGCTACAGAAACGACAACAACAAAAAAATTGTATTTGAGTAGTAAACCAAAACCGTGTGAATTTTAGTCACGTTTCGTTCGTTACGTAATTAATTCTTTAATGCAGGAGTGATTTCATTCTATAAAACATGCTAGATATGAATGGAATAATAATAATAGGAGGTGAAATAACGCGATCCAGTATGCTCAAAGCAGATCTTCAATCGTTCCTCTATTGTTTTTAATCTTTTACCTGACTGGTAAAAGAATTTAGTCGAAAAATCCAACACCACCCCATCCCATCCCAGTACATATTTTTATAGAAATCTGGTACTCATTCTATCGATCTCCTTTAAGGGGACAGAAACAAAACAATACAGTTTGTCAAGCGATATGAAAAGCATAAACAAACACAAAGATACATATACCCATATATACATACGCACAAACACAACACATACACACGCACAAACACAACACATACATACGCACACTCACACAGAACACACGTATACATACACGTAAACACATATATACGACGGACTTCCATACAGTTTCCGTCGACGGAATTTCTTCATAAGGCATTGTTCGGCTATATTAAAAGACACTCAACAATTATGTCAAGATGTGGGACCGAACTTTGAACCATATGGTTGCAAATCCAGCTTTATAACCAAATGTGTTGATAGTTATTTACGAACATCCGAAATCTTCGTCCTTATGATTATGCGCTGTTGTCAAGGCAACTAAGTCACGTATTTGAGATTTAGAAAGGACGTGGCTTATCAATACCCAAGTCTTTATAACTAAAAATTAAAGCAGCAAGACGGATTAGAAATTTCTGTAAATCCGCAATCATAGCGTAGATTCCAAAGTCAGTCAGTCACTTTCAACAGCCCTGCTTTGATGTTACTGTTGTTACTATTGTTATTTAACCCTAGGTCAGACCTGACTGAGAAGATCTGTAATCATAAGTCTTCATGCTGTAATCATTTTATCTTCGTTTAACGCCTAATAAAAACTTGGGTGAATAATTTTCCTTCCTCTTCAAATAAAATAAATTGTGATTTGAGAGAACTGTCACTGCTATTTCTTGTATATTACAAGACCACGAATAGGCTCTACAAATAGAAGATATGTATTTATGTTGTTTCTAATCCATTCTCGACATCATACATAGCTATTCTATAACATAACACGAAGCATTCCCATTTTGCTAGTCAAGTCCAATAATTTTTTTTCAATATATTCCATTTCAATTTTTTCCTCTCATCAACCCTGCTATCATGTACATTAGCTTCATTTAAGATCTTACATACATGATCTCTCCTTTGTTTTATTATGACAATGGATAATATACTAGCAACCATTATGCAGTTATTTTACGCTAATAAACCCCAGAGGATATTTCATAAGAGCTTTCTAGTTGAAGAATCTAAGATCTTCGAAATTTTTTTTTCCACTGTTAGGATAATGTATGGAATCCGTGTTTCGCTTATGCGATTAATTTATAGCAGTTAATCCCATCGGAATTTTAATAACAATTTCTCGTTGAATAAAGTAACAATTTTCATCTATTATGTATAATTATCTCCTTCCAGCCTCCCGATGTATCCATATCCTTATGGTTTAACACCTCACACACCACACCATATCTATCTATCCATCGACCCACCCATCCATCCATTCATCCATCCATCTCTTTTTCTCTCTCTCTTTCTCTCTCTCTCTTTCTCTCTCTCTCTTTCTCTCTCTCTCTTTCTCTCTCTCTCTTTCTCTCTCTCTCTTTCTCTCTCTCTCTTTCTCTCTCTCTCTTTCTCTCTCTCTCTTTCTCTCTCTCTCTTCTTTCTCTCTCTCTCTCTCTCTCTCTCTCTCTCTCTCTCTCTCTCTCTCTCTTTTTCTGTATATATATTTATACAAGTAGGCAAACGAAGGGAAGAAAGTAGCGCACAACCACATTTAGTAGGAGTTGCATATATTTTCAATAACAACTTGACTCAGGATAACATGACTCAAAGTTTCGTGGCGGTTGCACCCATCTCATCAGCTGCTTGGATCGGTCGGGTTCCTTGGTCGTTACTCGATTGTACTATCCTCCAGCTTCGCAATTTCGTTGTTTAAAATTTTCATTGTCAAGTCTTTCTATAGCTCTTAATGAATTTTCGGCTTTCGTGGCCAATAATGAAAACTATTATTATTATAATTTACTTTCAAACTGCATGTCTGTTACAATCACTTGCCGAGACACATCCAGGAAGGTATGTGTGCGGGCATACATTTATATATGTATACATGCATATATATAGATATACATATATATATATATATATATATACGCACATATATACAAATGCATATATATGTACATACACACACACACACCTATAAATGTATATATAGAGAGATAGATAGATATATACATATATAGTTTCTGTCTACCAATTCCACTCACAAAGCTGAAGTACAAGTCATTTGCCCAAGCTGCCACGCAGTAGGACTGAACCCGGAACGATGTTGTTGGGAAGCAAGCTTCTTACCACACTGTTAAGTCTGCACCTTGTCCCAAATTCCACATACTCTGCATTTTGCTGTCACCTTTCCCTCATACACGTATTTCTTCAAGCCCCTCGTTTGCAGCACTTGATCATGAGTTCCTATTATAAGGCTCTCTGCTTTTTTGCAATTCCCTTTTTTTTTTTCAGCAAAGTCCAGGATTTTGTTCCACGTACACCTTCAGTGGCTTTGTAAAACTCGACATGCGATTGTTTGGCATCAATCTGCTTAACACGTTCGCTTTCATTCTTTACATACTTCTCCTTTTCTCCTTTTTCCAGATTCGATCATTTGTCCTTCGCTGTATGCGTTCAAATTCTGGCAGGAACGACTTATCTGTGTCGATAAAATACAAAAAAAAAAAAACCCAGTTCAGTACTGGTGTGAACACCAAAGCCACTCCAGCAAATTTCAGACCTTGTGTCTATAGTAGAAAGAATTATTATCATCGTTGTATTGTTTTTGCTATTTTTGTTTTATTGTTAACTCGTGTCTCTACAAACCCACGCTGTCGTCTGTCTTTGTAATGACCTAAATGCCTTTTCCATCCTTGTAGCCAATAATGAAAGTCATATTATTATTATCACATGTGCGGAGGCGCAATGGCCCAGTGGTTACGGCAGCGGACTCGCGGTCGTAGAATCGCAGTTTCGATTTCCAGACCGGGAGTTCTGAATGTTTATTGAACAAAAACACTTAAAGCTCCACGAGACTCCGGTAGGCGTGGTAGCGAACTCTGCTGTACTCTTTCACCACAACTTTCTCTCACTCTTTCTTCCTGTTTCTGCTGCATCATTATTTCAAAGGGTCAGCCTTGTCACACTGTGTCACGCTGAATCTCCCCGTAAACTACGTTAAGTCTACACGTGTCTGCGGAGTGCTCAGCCACTTGTACGTTAATTTTACGAGCAGGCTGTTCCGTTGATCGGATCAACTGGAACTCACGTCGTCGCAACCGACGGAGTGCCACGATTGTCACCTGTCAAATAGCGAAATAATAGTTCTTTGTATGAACTCCTTATATTCCCTTCAATACAACTAAGAAATTTCTGGAAGCTGTTTTCATTAATCTGCAGCGAGACCTACGTTTGCTGTTATAGCTATTTACTTACTCTTTTTTTTTTAACACAAGCATAATACGAATCGGGTAAACGACTCTAAGTAGCAAAGCAAGTAAGAGAACAAATGCATATATACTAGTTTAAATATAGTGTTCTTCGAAGTGAAAAACATTAAGCTCCCGACGAATAAAAAAATTTGTCTACGAGACTGGTTTTTTGGTTTGTAGCAATTTAAGTAAGATATATCAATAATGTGTTTCACAAAAATGGAAATGTTTCAGTCCGTATTTTCTCTTTCCGCTAAATTCAATGGAGTTCATTCTCCAATGACTTACACCTCTTATTAGGTATTGTTCAATATTTGACGTTATCACATTTGTATGCAATAAATAAAATATTGTAACTTTCTAATCATTTCTGGACAATCTATATAAGTTTGAGAACAATGGCTTATCTTTGAGCTGTGTAGCGAAAGTTGTTAGGCTTTTATGCTTCCCACCGAACATATGCAATAAAATAATAAGTTAATATATTCTTTGTGCTACAGAAAAAGGCGCTGAATAGGATTTTCTATACTTTGGTTGAATATGGTGGATTTCGTTTTATTCTGTTTTCCGGCAAAATGTAAATGGTTAAGAACATCGAATATTTACTGCTGCAAGAATCGTGAAGTCGAACACTTTAAAATGTAATGTGTTTTATGGTTGGATTGTGTACTAAAAGTTGTCATTCATACAGAAAGCGATATGCTACATGCAAGGATGTAAAACACACACACGCATTATATATATGTGTGTATACACACATACACACACACACACACACACGCACATTTATATATATATATATATATATATATATATATATATATATATATATATATATATGTATATACGTACATGCATAAGTATATATATATACATATACATACATATATAGAGACACAGAATGATAGAAATAAATATACACCACAGAAAACATCGTTTTATGTTTATTCTAGCCTGTAAAGATTTATATATTTTTTATTAATTGACATTTTATACTTTTCAGGTTCTATATGCGACTGTTTAATCATTCCGTGTAACAAGCCTTGGAACTGTCTGAATTTGGAAGAGGCCGTATTGTGGGTCATTCTGGAGATAGCGTAAAACGGCAGAAATCCTTGGGATCTCGCTTGCTACATTTAATAGAGTGATTGTGCAATTCAGCCGAGAGGGTAAGGAATCCATATCAGCTCACCCAGGTCAACCAGGGCCCTTTGACAGGACCCTTCTCTTTGCTAAGAAAGGTGTGGAGGATAAACCTCATTGCAAGGCCTCTGACATAGCAGAACAAGATCATGTCAGTCCTAGAATAGCTGTCAGGTGTCTCAACAAACGTGGTTACTTTGGCAGAGCAGCAAGAAGGAAGCCCCTTCTTCGACTAGCCAACATGAAGCGGAGAAAAGATTGGGCCACTGAGATGGTGAAGAAACGTACTCTGTATGTATCATCCGTTTCCCCTACAATAGTCATTTATTATTTACTAATATATTAAATAACTGAACAAAATAACAAAATAACCATTTCACATCATCAGGCGTTGGTTTCAATTGCAGTACATTACGATACAAACGAGTAAAATGTTTTGGGGGAAGTGTGTATATTTATTTTCTACCAAAATCTAATGATGTCACTACTTATTGCATTGTCATCATTACTTGTACTTGCAGAAAAACCGCCTCCCGGACGGTTTTCTGCTGACATATGTGTTGCGGATATTGATAATATATATAGATATAGATATGATACATAAGTTATAAAGGAGCTTGACACTATGCTCATGAATTGAACAAAGACTCTGTTATAGTTTATTCTGTAATCAGTAAAATAATCCATGGCACAATTAAAAAAAGATGATAATGAAAATTGGGAAAGAGATGAGACTGTCAAGGGAAAATGTTCATGAATCTTCACTAGAGTGGAAAATAGATGCTCTGCTGCGAATTAATGAATTACATTTAGCAATACGAAGAGTTGAGGTTTGCTATATTGTTGTTTCGTTGCATTCACTTATAGACGTCTTATGTGTTTCTAGTGTTCCTTTCATAGCAATTAAAAAAAAACTTAAATTGTTAATACAACATACATCTGACCATGTGGAAAGAATTGTGTTGGGAAATGATATTATTGACTAAATAATTTCAAGGCGGTACTCCAGCCTGACCGCAGTCAAACACAATTTGAAAGCTTAATTCTATTAAATGGGGATTATTCTTTTTGCAATACGTAATACTTTTAAAAATAATATCCTCACTTGTGTGTTGCTTTTGTCACTTTATCAAATTTTTTACGAACGCGAAGGAAAGCTATTTGTTTATATATGTAATTCAAACGGAGGTTGACATTTAAAACAGAAGTGAATCTTGTAATATTAAGCATTATAAGTTATGTTTAATATACAAATAAAATTTATAGCTATTTTTTTTTTTTAATATTCGTTTATAATTTCTTCAAAATAATATGACTTTATATAATAACGAGGGGAAAATAAAATAAACTGAACACAGCCCCGCACTTCTTCAATCATTATAATATAGACGCTTGGTTAAAAGTCGTCTGCTTTGACCATCTGCATTGAAGATAACTTTTATTCAATTATGTAGTTGTATTTTTTATTCTTTTGTTGTTTCAGTTATTTTGACTGCGGCCATGCTGGGCCACCGCCTTTTAGTCAATGAAATCGACCTCAGAACTTATTCTTTGTAAGCTTCGTACTTATTCTATCCGTCTTCTTTTGCCGAACCGTTAAGTTACAGGGACGTAAACACACCAACATCCGTTTGTCAAGCGATGGTAGGAGGAAGAAATACAGACACAAGGATACATATAAATACATACATATATACATACATAATACATATATATATTTATATATATATATGTGTATATATATATATATATATATATATATATATACACACACACACACACACACACACATATATATATATATATATATATATATATATATATATATATATATATATATATATATATATATATATATATATATATATATATATATATATATATATATATATATATATATATATATATATATATATATATATATATATATATAAATATATAAATATACATATATATATATATATATATATATGTATATATATGTATATGCATATATGTGTATGTGTATATATATGTATACGACGAACTTCTTTTCAGTTTTCCTCGACCAAATCCACTCACAAGGCGTTGGTCAGACAGGGGCTTTAGCAGAAGACACTTGCCCAAAGTTCTACTGGTAGGAATGAGCCCAGAACCATGTGGTTGGGAAGCAAGCTTCTTACCACACAGCCAGCGCTTTGTTTAGAATTTTTATTTAACCCCAACACAATTACTGGCAGGACGCAATGAAAAAGTTAACAAAATCATAGTAGTTATGGAACTTTAAAAATGCATCTTCAATAATGATTGATATAATTGCTATAAAACCTCAACAATTCATTGTCGAACATTGAGTAATGGTAAATATCGGGTGATGTAAGTCTCTTGGATATTACTGATTCGAGTCCTAGGATTTATAGGGATGATGATCCGGTGTCCGTGGCTTATAAATGACCGATAAAACAACACTGCTTCTAATAATGACGCCAGTTCGTAGCAATGTTGCTTAATTTACGGCTGAACACTGAATCAATGTAAAATGAAGTGTTATGATCAAGAACATAATATACTGCCCGATCCAGAAATCGAAACCTTAATCTTGAGATCATGAGCGCAACACTGTTACAGGTAGATCACGCGTCTTTACGTTAATAAACTTCGGGCAAAGGTATCGCTTGATTTTTAACATTTCCGTTATGTGTTGTTCCAAACTACGATGGCCATAGAAGAAACTAACAAAACTCTCAATGAGTAAATCATTGGAGGCATGTTTCAGTAAATGTGGTAATACCAAACGTCTGCGTCAAGGAGTATCCCATCGTTTCCACATGTGTGAAAAAGGGTGTAGGTCACAAGCAGGTCTGAAAAGCTACATCCATGCTTGGTTTAAAAGAATGATCAAGGGTTCACCTTGTTCCAAATCGACTTGCAGACATCATATAAGTTTTCAATAGTAGATTATAAATTTTTGTCTGGAACTATCGTTTACATGTTTGTGGTCATCTATCGAACAAAAAGTGAATATTGTACATCACTTTTCGATAATGAGATTGTAAATTTTATTGCGCAAGAAACTAGCAATTATTATAGATCTTGCGCTTATTTTAAGTGAAAATAAGTATTAAACTTACCCTTAAGAAAAAGAGATATAATTCGTTATTTGTCCGTTTGCAGCACACAATTATGTAAAGCTTTACCGCCGTTTAAGTGTTAAGGATGAATAGTTTTCAAAGTCTGATCAATAAATAAATAAACAAACAAATAAATAAATAAACACACAAATAAATAAATAACTAAAATTTGAGTGTTTCATTTGTTGATTTCCGAAATAATGATGGAGTTAAACCAGACGCTTAATGAGATCAGGTATAAAAGAATTTCTGATACACACATCTGTATAATGCAATAGAACCAATTAACACATGTATCACACGTTTGTTCTGTCGACTGAAATTGCAGTCTTTATCCAACATAACGTGTGCTTTGCTTCTCAATGGAGGAGTTACGAACATTTTAATTACGAACTTGATTTCAGTAATGGGCTTGTGGTCGTTGTAAGTAGGGGTAAATATAAATCAGGCATTTTTACTGAATATTCTTCAGATCCGGACGATATTTATTGAAGAAATTATAGTTGTTAACTACAGCATGTATCTTAATTTGCTTCACGTGTTTTGTTTATTTAATATTTATATAGGCGCAGGAGTGGCTGTCTGGTAAATTGCTTGTTAACCAGCCTCATGGTTCCGGGTTCAGTCCCACTGCGTGGCACCTTGGGAACGTGTCTTCTTCTATATCCTCGGTCCGACCAAAGCCGTGTGAGTGGATTTGGTAGACGGAAACTGAGAGAAGCCCGTCGTATATATGTATATGTATATATATATATATATGTATGTGTGTGTATATGTTTGTGTGTCTGTGTTTGTCCCCCAACATCGCTTGACAACCGATGCTGGTGTGTTTACGTCCCCGTAACTAAGCGCTTCGGCAAAAGAGACCGATGGAATAAGTATTAGGCTTACAAAGAATAAGTCCTGGGGTCGATTTGCTCGACTAAAGGCGGTGCTCCAGTATGGCCGCAGTCAAATGATGGAAGCAAGTAAAAGAGTAAAAGAGATATTCCTTTTTTTATATAGCATAAAGATTTGAAACAAATTAACAATGTGGTAATGATGGAGGTATGTGGATATATTTTTAATTATTTTATTACAAGGTACCCGATCATTCGGGTTGTATGTCCTGTTCCTTGGTGTGGAACTTTGAGTAAGTCCTATATGTTCTATAAGAGGCAACTGCCATTACACATTCCGGTTGGCGTCTCAAACGTAATACACTGAGTCCATGGAAATTATTCCATAATCCCGTTTTGGTCTACCTTTCTCGGTTGGCCCGGTTTGACGAGTATGTTTTCGGATCCTTTCCTGCAACATTCTAATGACATGTCCGTACTACCGTCACTACGATCTCTCAATCCGGAGAAGTAGCTGCTCGGCCTAAAGAGAATCCCTGATACCTGAGCTACGCAACTTGTCGAATAACGTTACTTCAGGGATCCTTCGAAAGAACTCCAGTTTGGTCGCTCTTACTAGTCAGGTCATTTTGGTACTCTTTAGGTCATTAACAAACATTCATAATCACAAGCGAGAAGAAGCACAAAAACTGCATTGAAGATAGCGAATTAGTCTGTTCTTACCATCCTCTCGTTTAAGACATTAAAGAAACTAAACAAAACAACGGTATTTCTTTGAAATGTTTCTATAGTTAACTCTTTAGCATTCAGATTACTATGTTAAATATAATGCTTATTTTTCACATTGTTTTGA